>NC_034188.2:33203627-33464031 GCF_002021735.2 Oncorhynchus kisutch | reverse complement strand
AGAGGGAGAGGGGGGGGTGGAGGGTGGGGAGAATAAGGAGCGAGGGGATCGGCGCTGGGATGTAGGGATGGAGAGGAGGAGAGGAGGGATGCAGACTCTTGATGATGTAATGTGCCTCCTCTGTCGCCCTGTTTTCTGCATCCGCCTCTCTGGCTCGTTCCTTGTTTTGGTGGGGTAGTTGAAGTTGTAGCTGTTGAGGTTGTCGTTATCATAGTTGTTATTGTTATTGTTGTTTAGGAGTTGTTGTTGTTGTTGGGGGAAGGTCTGTCTGTCTGTGAAGGACAGAGTGACTCTGGCGTCAGACTCCAGTGGACCCTGCTTCACTGTTCTCTCTCCTTCCTCTGAAACACTCAGCAGCCTTCTCCTCCTCCCCCCATCTCTCGCTCCCTCCCTCTCTCTCCAACTCTTCCTCCTCTTCCCTGTCTTCACTGGCCCCCTCCCAATCCTCTGAGTGTCTCTTCCTTCCTTTCCTCCCTCGCTCCCCTCTCCCCTCCTGCCTCGATCCCACGCTCCTAACCGCAGCCCCTGTCACCTCCGCTCTCCTTCCCTCCCTTCCCCTCCCTCTATCCTTCTCTCGCTCCCTCTTTCTCTCCGTCATTCTCTCCTGGTGCTCTCCTCCTTTTGTCCTCTCACCAGCCCTCTGGTGGTCCCAGCACCCCTCTGATCATCAAGGGTATGCCTCCTTGGTCCCGCCCCCATCTCCGCCCCTGTCTCATAGAGACCCTGACTCATAAGTGGAGCTGGTCTGCGTCCCGTCGCCTCACCATTGCCCCCTGTGCCCTTACGACGTGGGTACTGCGCCTCAATCCCAGCAGGAGGCAGGGCATACCCCAGTGTGTTCATGAGGCCTGATATAGACCCTAACAGACCGTCCAGGCCTGTAGAAAAGTGCAGCAGGGAGCTCTGGAGGTAGGGGCAGAGAGTGGAGCGGGCCAGCTCCCTCACCGCCCCCAGCAGAACAGAGTAAGCCCTCTGGTTCTGGGCCAGCCTTGCACGGTTCTCCAGGCCCCGCCACAGCTCCAGACGGGTGGCCGCGCTGGGTAAGGACAGGGCTGTGCTGTTGGGCCGCGGAGGGGAGAAGTCTGGGTCACTGAACGGCGGGGCCCAGGTAGGATAACTGAGGGAGGGAAGGGGGGATGGGAGGAGTAACAGAAGGAGGAGATGGAGGATGAGCAGAGGGGGGAAAGAGGCAGTCAAGAGCGGGTATGGAAAGAGGGAGTGGGAGGGAGAGAAGGAATATTTAATCCCACATGTGAATTCAGACATGGATTGGTTATGCTCAAACACAAGTCTGGGTGCCAGTCTGGTTCTGTTTAAGCAAACTCCCCATGGCAAAGACCAAGGGGTTGGCTGGAGCAGAAACAGAATGGAACCAGGCTTCTCAAATATGTGTTGAATTCAAACACTTGTGGAACGAAGCATTGACATGCTCCAACATAAATGTTCTTCAACACAGTATCTATATACAGTCACAGTGCTCACATAGGTGTCCTTTATCTCTCTCAGCTGATGCTCCAGATACTTGGTCAGCTCATACGTCCTCTCAATCGAAGTCCTCTCATTGGACAGGCTGAAGGAGGGGTCTGGGACCTGGACCGATTGTCACGGCTGCAGCCAATAGCAGGACGTGCTGAATATGATGGACTGGGGAAGAAACAAATCAGAGGATAAATTGAAACCACACAAGGCGTTGTATTTGTGTACTATCAACAGTCGTGGAATTATATTATCACTGAGGAATTTAAATTGGCAGAATTTTGCCTTATTTGATCTGCAACTTGCTGTCGGCTGATGTGATTCTATCAGCACTCTCCACATCACCTTGTTACCATGACAATCAAACTCAACTTCGATAAGAGCACCTTGAAAATATTTATGAGAATTTGAACAATTTTACAGTTTATTTCTTTGTCTCTATGGTGATAGCCTTGTCTGTTTAAATATCGGCAAATCTAAGTAATCTAACTGCCAATAACGCGGTTCCGCTTCGATCTAATCTTAGAAATTCTGTCCGTCTAATGTTTTCTCTGGGCTCAAAATGAATCACCATGACTAGCTCCATAGTGTTCACTACCACATCACCATGACTAGCTCCATAGTGTTCACTACCACATCAGCATGACTAGCTCCATAGTGTTCACTACCACATCACCATGACTAGCTCCATAGTGTTCACTACCACATCACCATGACTAGCTCCATAGTGTTCACTACCACATCACCATGACTAGCTCCATAGTGTTCACTACCACATCACCATGACTAGCTCCATAGTGTTCACTACCACATCCCCATGACTAGCTCCATAGTGTTCACTACTACATCACCATGACTAGCTCCATAGTGTTCACTACCACATCACCATGACTAGCTCCATAGTGTTCACTACCACATCAGCATGACTAGCTCCATAGTGTTCACTACCACATCACCATGACTAGCTCCATAGTGTTCACTACCACATCACCATGACTAGCTCCATAGTGTTCACTACCACATCACCATGACTAGCTCCATAGTGTTCACTACCACTACCACATCACCATGACTAGCTCCATAGTGTTCACTAATACATCACCATGACTAGCTCCATAGTGTTCACTACTACATCACCATGACTAACTCCATAGTGTTCACTACTACATCACCATGACTAACTCCATAGTGTTCACTACTACATCACCATGACTAACTCCATAGTGTTCACTACTACATCACCATGACTAACTCCATAGTGTTCGCTACTACATCACCATGACTAGCTTCATAGTGTTCACTACCACATCACCATGACTAGCTCCATAGTGTTCACTCCCACATCACCATGACTAGCTCCATAGCGTTCACTACCACTACCACATCACCATGACTTGCTCCATAGTGTTCACTACCACATCACCATGACTTGCTCCATAGTGTTCACTACCACTACCACATCACCATGACTAGCTCCATAGTGTTCACTACCACATCACCATGACTAGCTTCATAGTGTTCACTACCCACATCACCATGACTAGCTCCATAGTGTTCACTAGCACATCACCAGGACTAGCTCCATAGTGTTGACAACTACATCACCATGACTAGCTCCATAGTGTTCACTACCACATCACCATGACTAGCTCCATAGTGTTCACTACCACTACTACATCACCATGACTAGCTCCATAGTGTTCACTACCACATCACCATGACTTGCTCCATAGTGTCACTACTACATCACCATGACTAGCTCCATAGTGTTCACTACCACATCACCATGACTAGCTCCATAGTGTTCACTACTACATCACCATGACTAGCTCCATAGTGTTCACTACTACATCACCATGACTAGCTCCATAGTGTTCACTACCACATCACCATGACTAGCTCCATAGTGTTCACTACCACTACCACATCACCATGACTTGCTCCATAGTTTTCACTACCACATCACCATGACTTGCTCCATAGTGTTCACTACCACTACCACATCACCATGACTAGCTCCATAGTGTTCACTACCACATCACCAGGACTAGCTCCATAGTGTTCACTACCACATCACCAGGACTAGCTCCATAGTGTTCACTACCACATCACCATGACTAGCTCCATAGTGTTCACTACCACATCACCATGATTAGCTCCATAGTGTTCACTACCACATCACCATGACTTGCTCCATAGTGTCACTACTACATCACCATGACTAGCTCCATAGTGTTCACTGCCACATCACCATGACTAGCTCCATAGTGTTCACTACTACATCACCATGACTAGCTCCATAGTGTTCACTACTACATCACCATGACTAGCTCCATAGTGTTCACTACCACATCACCATGACTAGCTCCATAGTGTTCACTACCACTACTACATAACCATGACTAGCTCCATAGTGTTCACTACTACATCACCATGACTAACTCCATAGTGTTCACTACTACATCACCATGACTAACTCCATAGTGTTCACTACTACATCACCATGACTGACTCCATAGTGTTCACTACCACATCACCATGACTAGCTCCATAGTGTTCACTACCACATCACCAGGACTAGCTACATAGTGTTGACAACTACATCACCACGACTAGCTCCATAGTGTTCACTACCACATCACCATGACTAGCTCCATAGTGTTCACTACCACATCACCATGACTAGCTCCATAGTGTTCACTACCACTACTACATAACCATGACTAGCTCCATAGTGTTCACTACTACATCACCATGACTAACTCCATAGTGTTCACTACTACATCACCATGACTAACTCCATAGTGTTCACTACTACATCACCATGACTGACTCCATAGTGTTCACTACCACATCACCATGACTAGCTCCATAGTGTTCACTACCACATCACCAGGACTAGCTACATAGTGTTGACAACTACATCACCACGACTAGCTCCATAGTGTTCACTACCACATCACCATGACTAGCTCCATAGTGTTCACTACCACATCACCATGACTAGCTCCATAGTGTTCACTACCACATCACCATGACTAGCTCCATAGTGTTCACTACCACTACCATGTCACCATGACTAGCTCCATAGTGTTCACTACCACTACCACATCACCATGACTAGCTCCATAGTGTTCACTACCACTACCACATCACCATGACTAACTCCATAGTGTTCACTACCACTACCATGTCACCATGACTAACTCCATAGTGTTCACTACCACTACCACATCCCCATAGCATTTCTGCAATGTGCCTCCCTCCTCTCACGTATGACCAGCTTTGTGGCAGTGAAAACGGTAGCAGGTGGCACACATTCTCTCTCTCTCCCTCAATTCAATTTCAATTCAAAGGGCTTTATTGGCGTGGGAAACATATGTTTACATCGCCAAAACCAGTGAAATAGATAATAAACCATAAAAAATGTACAGTAAACATTACACTCACAAAAGTTCGATATACTCCTCACACACAATAACACTCACATGCACGCACACACGCTCATACAATTATGCACGGCATGCAGGTAGGAATGCACACACACACACACACACACACACAAGCACTCAAATCAGTGCAGAGATATTGAAGCATGTGGATGACTTTATTATCACAGTCTCTAGTGAAAGTCTACACACCCCTTGCGCAGATCACATTTTGCTGCTTTAAAAGGATACTCCGGGATTTGTGTGTGTGTGTGTGTCTGTGTGTGTGTCTGTGTGTGTGTGTGTGAGGGGGAATCAGATTAACTTGTGGATACCACAAGCGCAATTGCTAGTAGTGCAATGATAGGAAGTTTATAGCCATAGATTTCCAGTCACTGTGCTAACGCTAGTTAGCATTGGCTCGCAAACTGTCTCGAACTTCCTTCTTGCTGGACACAGAGACATAACAATGTTATCCACGAGTTCATCTGACTCTGGGGAAGTAGATAAAGGGCTTCAATCCAAAATCCTGAAGTATCCCTTTAAAATTAAATCTTAAAAGGGATTACGTTAGATGTTTTTCCTATCGATCTACACAACCTCCTGCACATTTTCAAAGTGAACGAAAAATGCTGAAAGGTCCCGCTGATTAGATAGTCGGGATTTTCCTTCAGTGGCAGCTCTGTGGATGACCTCAAACTTTCTTTCACTTTGTAGGTTGTGTAGATCTGTAGGGGAAATCATCCAACGTCATCCCTTTTGAGACGTCGTTTTAACGGCAGCACAATGTGAAGACTGTGCAAGGGGTGTGTGGACTTTCACTGTATAAGTGTATTTGTGTGAGTGTGCGTTTGTCGTGAATGCATGCCTTTGTCTCTTATATTCCTTCATTTGCTTGTGTTTAGGTTTGGTGTTGTAAAAGTGTTTATGTGGTATGTGAGTGCTTGTCAATTTGCATTCGTACGCATATGTGTATGATTATGTGTTGTTTGTATTTGATATACATCGGTGTGTGCGTGTGTGCTTAAAGTTAGTCGTGCGTGCCTGCTTATATGAGTGAGCGTGGACGTTAGAGCATGTGTGTGTGTATGTGCGTGTATGCATGTGTGTGTGTGTGTGTGTGTGTGTGTGATATGTGTGTCTTTGAAGCGACCAAGGGTGGCTAATGTGCGGACCCTTTTAAGGCCCTCTCTTCCAGCACCACACAGGGAAAATGGTGGCCAAATGATCTGTGTCAATGGCGCAGAGCTCAGTGCCTGTCCACTTCCCTGTCCCGTATAGCCACTGAGAGACAGAGTACATACAGAGACCCCTCTTCCCCTGTCTGTCTGTCTGTCTGTCTGCCCGCCCGTCCGCCCCCAGGACCTCCCACAAATTCTCATTGTATCCATTCTTCTCTCTCTTTCTCTCTCTTTCCATCTCTTTCTCCATCTTGTTGCCACACACCTCTCTTCCCTCTCTCTTATTCACTTTTGCCCATTGCTTTCCAATAACCTTTTCGTCCTCCCTATGCTCGTTCTCTTTTTGCATTCCTCCACCATGCATGTTTTCTTCATGGTCCCTGTCTCTCTCTGTCTTCCAGGCTGACAGGCAGACAGACAGCAAGGCATGGTTCTGTGTAATTATGGGTCTTAAACAAGCTGCTGTTCAACAGGTGTGAAATATAGTTCTGTACAGGATGTGTTCCCACATCCATCCATCCATCCCCCTCCTCCTCTCTCTGTATATCCAATCCATCTCTCTCTCTCTCTCCTTCTCCCTCGCTCTCACTCTCTCAACCCCTTCTTCCACTCTGTCTAATGTCTTTCTCAATCCTGCATGATCCCTCTTTGTTTCTCATTTCCTCTCTTCCTTTCTGTCCCTCTTCCCATCTATTTGTAGAAGGTCTCTGGGTTCTTGGTTCTCTGCCTTTCCTCACCTTCACCTCCTTTTACTCCCCCCTCTCTTCCTTCTCCTCTTCGGGAAGTCTCTCATCAGTATGTAGTGTTCTCTCTCTCACTCTATCACTCCGTCTTTTCTCTCCCTCTTTCTTCCCTCCATCATGTTGCTCCCGTGGACACCGTGTTCCTCCCAGAACTAGCTGAACGTGTCAGGACCTAAAAGAGTCAACACCATTTTCCGCTACAGAAGAGACTTCCTAACGTCATCACTTTCCACATATTACTCCTGAACACGCCTTCACACCTTTCATCTGAATGAATTGAACAGTTACAGCGAAAAACATGTGTACTCCTTTCAATGACACAACACCAACACATGACACACCTTAGTATTTCGAACTAAACTCAGCAGCTCACCAACTCTCCCTTGGAACTTGGACAGACCCAGTACAGACACAGGTAAAAACAACACATCTAAAAACGACTCAACTCCTTCGTTTTTACTCTCGACTTTCTTTTACTCTGGACACCGAAACCAACTCTGAGACTACCCTTTCTACAGAAATGACCGAATCTAGGTAACTTCCAAACACACAACTGGTACACTTGACTTTGCATGTGTTTTAATGCTAAATGCAATGCAGTCTGGCCGAATGCCATTTTGATGCACAGGCGTCTTCTGTAGAATGAGAATTTCACTGTGGATGATAAAGGTTATGATAACCTACAGCCAAAGCCCTCAGTCTTCTGTAGAATGAGAATTTCACTGTGGATGATAAAGGTTATGATCACCTACAGCCAAAGCCCTCAGTCTTCTGTAGAATGAGTATTTTACTGTGGATGATGAAGGTTATGATAACCTACAGCCAAAGCCCTCAGTCTTCTGTTCAGGGAGCAGGGAGCAGTACCTGGCAGTAAGAACACTAGGAACACACTCCACAGGCCAGGGTGAAGCCAGAACATTCTCACAGAGGAAATTATATTACATTAACACAGGATTCCTCATGATCTCTCTCTGTGTGTGTGTGTGTGTGTGCCTACACAGTTCTCCATTCTCTAAATCATGTTAGATTGATCTATCTTGATCTATCGTTTGATCGCGGATCTACATTTAAAATGTTGCACAATCTTATGGCTGCCAGCTGTAAGACAACGTTTATGGTACTTGATATGAAGTTAAGGGTTCAGGTTTCGCTCATGGTTTCAAATCTGGGGTCGGTTGGGATTGAAGATTGGGGTTAGGGTTCAAAGTTTAAAGTCAGGGCACAGCGGCCAGTCTTCGTGGACTTGCAATCAGCTATATGTATGATGACTTTAGATCACATAGGACTGGATGGAAGGCTGTCCTGCGCTTGCTGGTTAGCATATTTACTGTCATCTGGCTAACATATACCAGACGGGCAGGGACCGAGGCACGGCGAAGCATGGGCCCATGCTATAATGGATTATACACATCTCAGACATATTCAACAGGACTTTCTATATTCTGTTCTATTCTGTTCTATTCTGCTATTTTCTATTCTGTTCTATTCTGTTCAATTCTATTCTGTTTTATTCTGTTCAATTCTTTTCTATTCTGTTCTGTTGTATTCTGTTCAATTCTGTTCTATTCTGTTCTATTCTGTTAAATTCTATTCTGTTCAATTCTGTTCTATTCTGTTCTATTCTGTTCAATTATTTTCTATCCTGTTCTATTCTATTCAATTCTATTCTGTTCTATTTTGTTCTATTCTATTCTGTTCAATTCTGTTATATTCTGTTCTGTTCTATTCGGTTCTATTTGTTAAATTATATTCTGTTAATTCTGTTCTGTTCTGTTCTATTATGTTCTATTCTGTTCTATCAGTCCTGAAATCCAGATTTAGTACCTGAGGAAAAGTCTATTTCACCATAAAATAATGTGGTTTTGTGCACGCACGCACACACTCACACACACACACTCACACTCACGCACTCACACACACACACACACAATGGTACCCTGGCTGGCTGGACAGTAACATGCGTATAGGCCGCAGGGAGGGAGGGGGAGGGGTAGCCAGGGTCAGGGTCGATGTTGTGTGCCTGCGTACAGTTAAGAGCACAGATTTATGTGCAGTCTGTACTTAATCAAACGTGCATTCCTTTGCTAACTCAACACACACACACACACATCACATATGCACACACATGGACACACGAACACACACACAAGGACCAATGCACCCATCTTTTGAAACCCATGTGCAGGGCCTTCAGAAAGTAATCATACCATTTGACTTATTCCACAGTTGGTTGTGTTACAGCCTGAATTCAAAATGGATTCATCTGATTTGTGTCTCTCTCCCATCTACACACAGTACCCCATAATTGACACGGTGAAAACATGTTTTTAGAAATGTCAGCAAATGTATTGAAAATGAAATACAGAAATATCTTATTTACATAAGTATTCACACCCCTTACTCACTACATGTTTGAATTTTTGGCAGCGATTACAGCTGTAAGCCTTTTGGGGTAAGTCTCTAAGAGCTTTGCACACCTGGATTGTACAATATTTGCCTATTGTTCTTTAAAATAATTATTTAAGCTCTGTCAAGTTGGTTGTTGATCATTGTTGGACAGCCATTTTCAAGTCTTGCCATAGATTTGAAATCAGATTTATGTCAAAATTGTAACTCGGTCACTCAGGAACATTCACTGTCTTCTTGGTAAGCAACTACAGTGTAGATTTGGCCTTGTGTTTTAGTTATTGTCCTTAGTGTCTGGTGGAAAGCAGTCTGAACCAGGTATTCCTCTAGGATTTTGCCTGTGCTTAGCTCCATTCCATTTCTTTTTTTCTTTTTGGTCCTTAACAATTACAAGCATATCCATAACATGATGCAGCCACCACTATGCTTAAAAATATAAGGAACAGTACTCCTTAATGTGGTGTATTGGATTTGCCACAAACATAACACTTTGCAATCAGGACAAAAAGTGACTTGCTTTGCCACATTTTTTGCAGTTTTACTTCAGTGCCTTACTGCAAACAGGATGCATGTTTGAAATAGTTGCATTCTGTACAGGCTTCCTTCTTATCACTCTGTCATTTAGGTTAGTATTGTAGAGTAACGACAACATTGTTGACCCATCCTCAGTTTTCTCCTGTCACAGCCATTAAACTCTGTCACTGCTTCAAAGTCACCATTGGCCTCATGGTGAAATCCCTGAGCGGTTTCCTTCCTCTCCGGTAACTGAGTTAGGAAGGACGCCTGTATCTTTGTAGTGACTGAGTGTATTGATACACCATCCAAAGTCTAATTAATAACTTCACCGTGCTCAGAGCGATATTCAATGTCTGCCTTTCTTTATTTTTTACCCATCAGCCAATAGGTGCTCTTCTTTGCGAGGCATTGTAAAACCTCCCTGGTCTTTGTGGTTGAATCTCTGTTTGAAATTCTCTGCTCGACTGAGGGGCCTTACAGATAATTGTGTGTGTGGGGTACAGAGATGAGGTAGTCATGTTTACTCCTGAACTTATTTAAGCTTGCCATAGAAAACGGGTTGAATAATTATTCACGCGAGAGATTTTAGCATTTAATTTTGTATTAATTTGTAAAAGAAAAATTAAAACATAATTACACTTTATGAGGTATTGTGTGTAGCCCAGTGACAAAAACAAGTCCACATTTAATCCATTTAAAATTCAGGCTGTAATACAACAAAATGTGGAAAAAGTCAAGGGATGTGGGGATTTTCTGAAGGCACTGTACATGTGCGTGGGCATATGCACACACTCACACACATATGTTGACTCACACACACACACACACACACACACACACACACACACACACACACACACACACACACACACACACACACACACACACACACACACACACACACACACACACACACACACACATCATCTCCCCATCTCTTATCCCTGGAGATATCTTCTTGGGGTTCATATTGAAATTCTACTTGATCTACTTGGCATGGAATGCTCCCTGGATTGACAAAGAACATCAATGACAGAAAAACAAAGGGGAAATAAAGAGAGGAATAAAATATACAAGACTATTATTAGGTTTACAACAAAACCCTCACAATTTATTGCTTCCAACAAATATGTATTTCTCTCTTTTTCTCTTCATTTGTTTAGCAGGTTGACGTTTATTGTCATGAATCTTGCCCTGGAGGCAGACCTACGCGATTTCTGATAGATGGGCCAGCTGCAAAGTCAAAATTGTCTATATCGTAAAAATTCATGAAAACTCAAATTAGCTATTTTAGTCTTAAATTAAGGTTAGGGTTAGGCATTATGGACTATGGACTATATTTATTTCATATTTATGTATTCTTATTGGATTGTTGAATTTACAAATCAATTAGGTTGTTGCTGCCATGTTATGTGTTTGTCTTAGGTCGCTCTTTATGTAGTGTTGTGGTGTCTCTCTTGTCGTGATGTGTGTTTTGTCCTACATTTTTACTTGATTTTTATCCCAGCCCCCGTCCCCGCAAGAGGAGTTTTGCCTCTTGGTAGGCCGTCATTGTAAATAAACATTTGTTAGAATTTTTTTTAAAAGGCTCAGATCCTTAAGAGTTTTTAACTGACTTTCCTAGTTAAATAAAGTTTAAATAAAAATAAAATGAAAAATGTAAGGTGTTATACCATTAGTTACACTTGCAGATAGGGGGAGATTGCGAACGTCAATTCTTCCCAGTCTGATATTGATAAGCAAGCGGTAGGTGGCGTTCTGAAACACTATATTCTGTTTTCATATTTATAACATGTCCGAGTTGACTATGTACAGTACATGTCCTGATGTGCATATATAGGTGTACGCTACCTGTTAGATATTTGGGGCATCCTTTGATGTGCTTTTGTATGTTCTTGCTGTAGGAGCGAGTTAGCTAGCAATTACTCAATCGTAATGGTTGCATTAGCTCCCTGCTAATTCACAGTTATTTCCATTCTAACAGACGAATGTGCCTCCTTGTGTCTATCATTAGAATAAACACCAATCAACTGGGACCGCTGGCTGGGTATTCCTTTATTTAAAAACTACGCAATAGATTTACGAAGTATGATCACATCTGTTACACCAGCTTGCGACAGATTTCTCTGGCAAGATGCATGACAATAAAAGCCAACCTGCATGTGTTTATTCCCTCTCTTATTCTCCTTCCCAGAGAAATCTGCCTTTAATTGTTCTTACTGTTGCTTTTATTACACTCTGTTCGTTCTCAGTTTTACATCCACCATTAACGATCAATATTAGCTTCCTCTATTTCTCGTTCTTTCCTTCCATGTTCACTTATTGGTCCCTCTCGTTCTTTCCTTCTTTGAACCCTCAAACCTCCCTCTTCTATTTCAGCTCTCCTTTCTTCTATACCTAATTGCCTTCCTCTCTTTCTTTCTCTAATTTGCTTCCCTCATCCCTTCCATCCACCTCTTTGCATTCTTCCTTCCTTTTTTCAGAGTTTCAGACGTTCAGACTTCGGTTTCTAATTTACCTCCCCCTGCTCCGCCTAACTCCCCACCCCCGGCTTACTCTTAAAAAATAAATAAGCAAAAAAAAAAAACATACAAGAGCCTTCCATTCAATTTATCCGGTCTGTCTCTGCTTTAGAAAATCAGAGAAGGGGAGAGGAGAGGAAGGAGGAGGGATGGGGGGTCCTGAAGGAGACAGTGAGAGACAGACAGACATAAAGAGAGGGAGGTAGAGAGAAACAGAGAGGAAGAGAGGGAGCAAAGGGACTTGGATAAGAGAGAGTATGGGAAAGGCAGAGAGAGAGAAAGAGAAAGAGAAAGAAAGAAAGAAAGAAAGAAAGAAAGAAAGAAAGAAAGAAAGAAAGAAAGAAAGAGAGAAAGAAAGAAAGAAAGAAAGAAAGAAAGAGAGAGAGAGAGAGAGAGATGGTAGGGGCGTTTGGTGAAGTGAGGGGCCATGTTAATTTGGGAAAAATGTAAACAGCATGTGTAACTGTTCAAAGCGTGACCAAGTCATTTTATATCATTCCCCCTCTCCCTCGCTCTTTCTCTCTCTCTTTCCCTCTCTCTCTTTCCCTCTGGGTGCTGCTAACTCCTGTCAATAGGGAATCTGTACTGCATTAACCCTGCAACACCACTTTCTCTTTCTCTTACTCAATCTCTTTCTTTCTCTCGCTCTCTATTTTTATCTCTCCCTCTCTCACACACAAAGAGTCAAGGATGGGGTTGAGTAAAGGATGTTAAGGGTCAATCTCTCTCTCTCTTTCATCCCTCTTTCCTTCTCTCTTTCTCTCTGCTTTCTCTTGTATTCCTCTGTCTCTCTGCTCTAGATCCAGGCGTGGGTTTGAGCCATTGAAAAGAGTGGATATGCTCTGGTGTCACAGCGCACGGACACAAACACTGTTATCTAAAGCCCCGACACTAATTGACCCTTACAGCCATAATATGAAGTGTGTGCGTGTCAGAGAGGGAAAAAGTGAGGGAGAGAAAGAGAGAAAGAGAGAGAGCGAGAGATTATCTATTTCACTTGCTTTGGCAATATAAATATATGTTTCCCAAGCCAATAAAGACCCTTAAATTGGAATTGAAAGAGAGAGAGACAGAGAGCAAGAGAGAGAGGGAAGGAAAGAGAGAGAGAGAGAGAAGGAAAGAGAGATGAAAGAGAGAGAGAGAGAGAGAAGGAAAGAGGGATGAAAGAGAGAGAGAGAGAGAGAGAGAGAGAGAGAGAGAGAGAGAGAGAGAGAGCAAGAGAGAGAGAGAGAGAAGGAAAGAGAGAGAGAGAGAGAAGGAAAGAGAGAGAGAGAGAGAGAGAGAGAAGGAAAGAGGGATGAAAGAGAGAGAGAGAGAGAGAGGTCAAAGGCAATATGTTTTGTTTTTTGAAGTTGTGGTTTATATTCTTTGTTTGCTCAAAGTATCTGAGACAACTTGAGTTTGTTTCAAGTGCAATAGTTATATAAGTGATATTGAATGAGTTGTATGGGGGGTTAGTTATTTTAACCACTCTTTATTGAAGACCACCTGAAAGTGTGGGAGGGAGGGAGGGAGGGCGGGAGGGAGAGAAGGAGAGAGGGAGAGAGGGAGGGAGGGAGAGAGAGAAGGAGAGGGACAGAGAGAGGGGGGGGGGGGGGATCTTCTTCAGCCTACTATTCTTTTGTTTTAATGCTTATAGCATCATTTCGGCACACAATGTTTCACCTCCATTTCCATTTCCCCCTTCCACAGACATGGAACAGCAGCCGCACAAGCTGTCCCAAGAGGCAGGTGTGTGTGTGTGTGTGTTCTCACACCCTGACTAACGTGAATCATGTACTTTCTCATATCAGTGACAGCTAACTAGACAAGGGCTTTAGCTGCCCCTGACCCTTCTCAACCCAAGCCATTTTTTACAATGAAGGAAACTTTCCATTCACTCACGCACACACACACGCACACACACACATACACACACTAGAACTCATTTCTACAAGCTTGTAAAAACTTACATTCAGATCAAATTGCCTCCTTAATGTCCTACACTGTAACTTCCATTTTAAATAGTACAAGGATGTTTTCTAAGCGAAAATTGTATATGTTTTGATAAAGATATGTCACGTCTATAAAAGGGGCCCTTTTTTATCACATTTTATCTCAGTATTTGTTCACATTTTTTCTATCAAAATGTACAATGTGCCATTATAGCATATCTTTGGAGGTCATTGTATTTTGTTTGTGATTTTCTGCAGACAAAAGTAAATATAATATACTATAATGATTCTGTATTCTCATATAAATGTGTTATAAGTATTTGTTGTCTTGTGAATATGCTTATGTTATTACACATTTCTATATTAGAGGAGGGATTTCTACACTTATCTAAAAATATTCACGATTCATATCTATTGAAATTGAATTAGAAGTTTGAGAAAAGTGGTGCAGGAAACGAAGTGCAAATTCCCCTTGGTCATCATGTTATTATTATTCAAAATATACAACTAACTGGGAACCTCAACTGTGAACAATCAAAAAATGATCAAATAACAGAAATGCCACTGGTATGCTTTGTAAAATATTAATTTGTGAAAGCCATCGGTTCAGGATATTCAAATATTAAATATGCAATAATAATAACCATTACTATAATAATCATCATTATAATAAATAAATACACATTTTTATAAGAATGTTATTGTGGAAGATAATTTACTCATTTTTACTGGGACTTACCTTCAAAATGCATTTTTAATTTTCGCAATATCCTTTATTTCCTTTCGGCGCGCACTGATTAAATCAGCAAGACTTTCTCCAAAGGCTACTGGAGTAATTGCGTAATGATGAATTCGAATATCTCTTGTTGATTTAACCTTTTCAAAACTTTTCTCCATAAACTAACATTTTTCCTTGATTAGTCTAACTTGAAGTGCCTTCTCTTGAAAAAAAAAACATCTTCTGAATCCTATGTCCATGAAATGTCCATGGAACTTTACACCTTCTCTAATTAAACGTTTGTGAATTGATCAAAAACATCGCTAACGCCGAATTCTACCGGTGGGTCGCTGTTTATAAAAGCCGAGGTGTGCGCACCAAATCCGCCTGGCTGACTTTGACGGTCCGCAGACTTGACGGGTGTGTGGTCTGTGTGACAGACTGACTGACGGCGGAGGGTTTTTGTAAGGAGGGCGAAAGTTTTTCTGTCCCCCTCCTTTCCCCCTCCCATCCTTTTCCTCCTTTCTTTAGTTATTCTCCTGGTGATTCACCAAGTTGACGCATCGGCTAAAATTGAAGGAGTCGTTGGAAGCAAGAGACTCGAACTTGTCACAACTAATTTCTATCTCTGTGATTCTTCCTTTTCATCAAACATATTGTTATTTCATTCGTTCCATGCTTCATCAGGATATTTGTACACGTTAGCCTATGTCAATGGCATATAGGCTTGCCTCTGCGAATTAAAACAGTCTATTTGAATTGAGTTGAGTGAATGGGCTCTATGAATAGAGCCTGATGCGTTTGTATGTGTGTGGTCATTGTGTATTTAGGTGTGCGTGTGTTAGCCTATGTGAATGTTTGCCTGCTCCACTCCTAACTTTCTCCTTTGTGTTACATTCATTCAATTGGCATTAGCTTTATTGACAGTTAGATTAGTCTGATCTCCTTCTCTCACCTCCACCTGTCAGTCAACATGTGCCATTGTGGACCCATAGTGTGGTTTGCGTTTGATGTGTGTGTGTGTGTGTGTGTGTGTGTGTGTGTGTGTGTGTGTGTGTGTGTGTGTGAGAGAGAGAGAGAGAGAGAGAGAGAGAGAGAGAGAGAGAACGAATTGAGAGAGAGAGAGAGAGAGAGAGAGAGATAGGCTATGTGCACACTGCCCACAACATGAGGTGGAAACTGAGCTGCACTTCCTGACCTCATGCCAATTGTATGACCATATTAGAGACACATATATCCCTCAAATTACACAGACACACAAAGAATTCGAAAAACAAATCAATTTTTTATATACTCCCATATCTATTGGGTGTAATACCACAGTGTGCAAACACATCATCAATATGTGTGACCTGTTGCCTCAAGAAAAGGGAAACCAGGGATTTTTTAAAACATTTGATTTAGATTGTACTTTGATTTAACTAGGCAAGTCAGTTCTCTCTCTTGAACAAATTCTAATTTACAATGACGGCCTACGCCGGTCAACGCTGGGCCAATTGTGCACTACCCTATGGAACTCCCAAGCACAGCCGGTTGTGATACAGCCTGGAATCAAACCAGGGTGTCTGTTGTGACACCTCTAGCACCAAGATGCAGTGCCTTAGACCACTGTGCCACTCAAGAGCCCAGGAACAATGAACAAACCCCATTGTAAATACAACCTATATTTATGTTTATTTATTTTCCCTTTGGTAAATAATCTGACATTTGAAATGTGAGTGTAAAGTTTACTGTTAATTTTATATTGTTAATTTAACTTTTGTTTATGATCTATTTCACTTGCTTTGGCAATGTACACATATGTTGCTAATAAAGCCCTTAAATTGAAATTGAATCGAGAGAGAGACAGAGAGAGAATGATATGTTAAATCTAACAATTTCAAAACTAATATTGAATTATTGTCAAAACATTGATGTGCGTCTGCTCATAGTAGTAGTCATGGTATGTTGATATTGGAACAAGACTTTGACAGGATTTCACTAACCTATTAGCGTAATTCCTGTGCCAAAGTGGTACAGTAGGCTATATTGGACAGGACCGGTGGGGAGTCTTGCAGTTTCATCACCATCCATCGTCACAAATCAGCAATTCAATCGGAGAACCTCCCACGCATCTTAAAACAACAGGCTGCTGCGTGCACCCCTTAGTGGAGGTGAGCAGTTACTGCATGCAGTTCTGACAACCATGAGAGGTTTATTTGAATTTCCTAACAGGAGACAAGTAAGGCCAAGCTTCATGACTAAAATCATTCGCATTAAACAATTCTCATCTATTTGTTGGCCAAGTTGTTAATGTGAGTGTCAGACGAAAGACCTACACGAGTCGGCAGAACACCTTTGAAAAGTGTTACTTTCTGGAAAGTAGAACGAAACGGAAGTAAATTCTAAGGTAGTAGGTATTATTTCCGGTGACGTCGGCTCTTGGGCTGATGCTTCACGCGGGAAACAGCGAGGTCTCCTCATCACGTTGACAGTAAGACATCAAGTTTGTTCGTTTTTATTCAGGGACGAATGTAGCGGATTCTAAGTAGCTGGGTAGACAACCAAACAGATGAGACCAGTAACATTGGCCTAGCTACTATTGACCCATTGGAGTCAAATAATTAGCGAAGAAACGCCACATAATCACTAGCCGGCTAACGTTAACATGCTAGCCACACTGGCATCCATTTACTAGCCACATCGCTACGAATGGCCAGCCAACTATGGTAGCTAAATAGCTAGTATCGGCATGTTATTGCCACAAAGAAAGCAGCTAGCTAGCTACAATTAGCATATTGTTGTTCATTCAATACTAAGCTTTTATACCCGCATTGAGTTGTCACTTGTAGCTACACTTAGCTAGCTAAATATTTACATGGTTGTTGTTATTGGCTAGCTAGCCTAAACTACATGTTTTGGTTTAACGCCAAGTTAGCTCTATAGTAAATGAAATGTCAACAGACTCACATGTTCACTCTCAAAGGAATTAGCTTGCTACCTAGCTAGTTCGCTGTTACAACTTGGGCTCCTCTGCAAATTAATAACATTGCTAACTAGTTGTTTGACATTGTTTTATTCTGTGTACTCAGTTGAACACCACTTCTCGTGGAGGCAGAGATGGGAGACACGCTTGAGTTCAACGAGATCTACCAGGAATCCAAGGGGTCCTGGGTCAGTAGCTAGTTTACCTTGTCATACCATCTACCATCATTGTCTTAACTAACCAGGTCCCGAAGAGCCCCATGCCGTGTAGGCTTTTGTTGTAGCCCAGTACTTAGATGAATCAGGTGTTAGTCCTGTCTAGTATGAAAGTAGAACACATGCCCGTGGGTTTCCAGGATCAGGATTGAAGTACACATGGGTAGCGTGTATATTAAGGTTGTCATGATACCGGTATCAGATACTAGGAAGGAAGCAAACAAAACATGAAGCAGACTTCATTTCTTATTTTGGCACCCAGTCACATTAAGTTTATTTGCAAGCTATAGCACACAATATTTGACAAAGGTAGAAGGACCATAGAGTGAAGTCTTTGCTTTGTGGTGCTTGGAAAATCTGGTAGTGTAAATCAGTGGTTCCCAAACGGTGGGGTGCTTGGGGGTCATCCTCCCGCCTAATTGGGTGGTGCATCATCAGTTCCTCTTGTCCTGTTAGTCATTGCACACCATAGAGATATATATATATATATATTATATTTATCTCTATCTCTTGTTATAAATGTCCAGATCAAATAGCCCATGTCAGCTAATGTTTTTTTATTTTTATCCCTAATGCTGGAAGGAACCGTGTTGTAGTTGGTGTACAAATAGATGACCACAAACTGGAACCAACTGTAACTCAACATCTAGCTACTATCAAGTTTGGCTATAACAATAGCCTAAGGGTATTTATGTGTGAGCGGTGACTCCCCGCAGAACGACGGTCGTCTGAGGTTCAGTAAGCAGAATGTGGTGTATAAGAGCAGTAAGACGGGGAAGGTGGACAACATCCCGGCAGCAGAGCTGTCCCAGGCCACGTGGAGGCGTGTGTGTCTGGGACACGGCATCAAGCTGGCCACCAGCACCGGACATGTCTACAAATATGACGGCTTCAGAGACACGGTGAGGCGGTGGTGTGTGTGTGTGTGTGTGTGTGTGTGTGAACGACTGAGAGAATTTGTTTGTGAATGTCTGTGTGCTGTGGTGCTGTGTTTCTTCGTGAGAGTTCTGTGGGCAGTTGCCTGGTTGAGTGAGTGCAAGAGTGGATGTGTGTCTCTGTGTGTGAGTGCACGTGGATGTGTGTATAATCTAGCCTTACCAGTGCTGCTGGAAATGGAGAGAAGGAAGGCTGGTCTCCTGAGGTTAATCAGTGTGTATTTGAAAATGGTTTCTTCTGACTGTGGTGGTTCAGACAATGATGTCATTGTTTATTATCCTGCACACTGTCACTGGTGAGGAATTCAAACATAGGCTGGCTGCTCCACTAACCTGTCAGTTTGATGTGTTCACCTTCTATATCATGTTCCACTGGTTAAACACCACCTCAGCCCCACTCCCCATGCATTCTCAATGCTTTGAATGTCTCTTTTCAAAAAGTAATGATCATTTATTTGATTTAGGAGTGGTGAAGTGCCCTGGCGAGTTTTGAAATCCACGTATCACGAGCCATCTGTTTGCTAACTTGGTACTACTTGTGAAGCGCGCCGCTCCGTAACGGAATTTGCTTTGTGTTGATCAGGACTCGCATAACTGGGTTGTATTCACTAGGCACAAAGCGGAAACAAAGCCGGGGCCAACACGGGGAGGGACGATCTTGTCCAATGAGAAGGGCTTGTTTTCTTTTTCTGTTGCAAAATAGTTTTCTACGGTGTCTGCTAATGCATAGCGCCCTGGTGATCCTATGGCAGCATCATATTCGTTTTTTCTTATTTAACTAGGCAATTCTCATTTACAATGACGGAGTTCCCCGGGCCTAACCCGGACAACGCTGGGCCAATTGTGAGCCTCCCTAGCTAGGGGGAGAGGAAGAGGGGTGGTGGAATGGAACAACTATGGGGATTGGGACTGTTTGGTGTTTTGTGCATATGCATATATTGATTGTATGGATAGTGGATGGGAAGGCTGGGATGAGTGTTACTATGGTTGTGTGAGGTAAGCAACCGGACTCTGCCAAAATTGTAATGAGAGACTGAGCTCTTAATACAGGGGCTGATGAGGACAGCAGGAACACACACACACTGATATTTTTGTCTTTACACAGTTACAGGCCAGTCATTATATACACACACACACAGATTTATATCCAGTATATAGTCTGAAATGGAAACACACTTAGATCTGTATACATGTCCTGTCACATACAAACACAATGCCTTCATACATCTTCACAAACACATGCACAGATGCTGTCAACACACTGATATTCTATACACACACACAGCTTGGCGTATAGTCTCTCTTTCGCTGTCCAACACACACACACACACACAGACTGTGGGCTCTCACAGACTCTAATAACTCAACAGGCAAGCTGATACCCAGGTGCATAAACTCGCTTTCCCACACACTCTTTTTCCTCTCTCTCTCTCACACACACACACACTGTCCTTCACAGACATGTGGAAGTGATTGAGGTGTGTGTGTGTGTGTGTGCCCCAGCTCTAATCGGGCCTGCAGGATAAATAAACAGGCTGATTGTAAGCGGCGGAGAGGGAGGGAGCGGACGGATTACATTCACCTCCAGCGTCCCAGGGGCCGAGGGGCCATAATTGAGCTTTGATGAATTAGACCCCTCATCAAGGGGGAGGAAGGGAGAGGGGGAGGAAAGGGGGTGTGTTTTTCAGACTGTTGGGGCATTAAGGATTTAACTGAGAACATCTTTCTACTCAATTTTTCCTCTTTCACATTCTCTCTTCCTCCTCCTCCTCTCTCCCCCCTCCACACATCTCCTCTCCCCCCTCCACACATCTCCTCTCCCCCCTCCACACATCTCCTCTCCCCCCTCCACACATCTCCTCTCCCCCCTCCACACATCTCCTCTCCCCCCTCCACACATCTCCTCTCCCCCCTCCACACATCTCCTCTCCCCCCTCCACACATCTCCTCTCCCCCCTCCACACATCTCCTCTCCCCCTCCACACATCTCCTCTCCCCCCTCCACACATCCTCTCCCTCTCCCCTCCCTCTCCCCTCCACACATCTCCTCTCCCCCTCCACATATCTCCTCTCCCCCTCCACACATCTCCTCTCCCCACTCCACACATCTCCTCTCCCCCCTCCACGCATCTCCTCTCTCCCCCTCCACGCATCTCCTCTCCCCCCTCCACGCATCTCCTCTCCCCCCTCCACGCATCTCCTCTCCCCCTCCACGCATCTCCTCTCCCCCCTCCACACATCTCCTCTCCCCCTCCACATATCTCCTCTCCCCCCTCCACACATCTCCTCTCCCCACTCCACACATCTCCTCTCCCCCTCCACGCATCTCCTCTCCCCCCCTCCACGCATCTCCTCTCCCCCCTCCACGCATCTCCTCTCCCCCTCCACGCATCTCCTCTCCCCCTCCACGCATCTCCTCTCCCCCCTCCACGCATCTCCTCTCCCCCCTCCACGCATCTCCTCTCCCCCCTCCACGCATCTCCTCTCCCCCCTCCACGCATCTCCTCTCCCCCCTCCACGCATCTCCTCTCCCCCCTCCACGCATCTCCTCTCCCCCTCCACGCATCCTCCTCTCCCCCCCCTCCACGCATCTCCCTCTCCCCCCTCCACGCATCTCCTCTCCCCCCTCCACGCATCTCCTCTCCCCCCTCCACGCATCTCCTCTCTCCCCCTCCACGCATCTCCTCTCTCCCCCTCCACGCATCTCCTCTCTCCCCCCACTCCACGCATCTCCTCTCTCCCCCCACTCCACGCATTTCCTCTCTCCCCCCACTCCACGCATTTCCTCTCTCCCCCACTCACGCATTTCCTCTCTCCCCCCACTCCACGCATTTCCTCTCTCCCCCCACTCCACGCATTTCCTCTCTCCCCCCACTCCACGCATTTCCTCTCTCCCCCCACTCCACGCATTTCCTCTCTCCCCCCACTCCACGCATTTCCTCTTCCCCCCACTCACGCATTTCTCTCTCCCCCACTCCCACGCATTTCCTCTCTCCCCCCACTCACGCATTTCCTCTCTCCCCCCACTCCACGCATTTCCTCTCTCCCCCCCACTCCACGCATTTCCTCTCTCCCCCCACTCCACGCATTTCCTCTCTCCCCCCACTCCACGCATTTCCTCTCTCCCCCCCACTCCACGCATTTCCTCTCTCCCCCCACTCCACGCATTTCCTCTCTCCCCCCACTCCACGCATTTCCTCTCTCCCCCCACTCCACGCATTTCCTCTCTCCCCCCACTCCACGCATTTCCTCTCTCCCCCCACGCCACGCATTTCCTCTCTCCCCCCACGCCACGCATTTCCTCTCTCCCCCCCATCTCTCTCCTCCCCCCCCACCCCACGCCACACATCTCATCCCCCTCTCCCCTCTCCACACATCTCCTCCTCTGCAGGATTATGAGAGGATCTCGGAGTTCTTCAAGGCCAACTACAAGGTGGAGCTGACAGAGAAGGACATGTGTGTGAAGGGCTGGAACTGGGGCACTGCTAAATTCTCTGGTTAAACAACACCCTCTTAAACTCTAAACGCCCGTCACACAACACCAGCAGAGGATCTAATATAGTTTCCTCTTGGATGTTTTCACAACCAGATTTTTAATCTCTCTTGAAGTGTTCATTGTAGCATTTCTCCAGCCATGTTGAGGTGCATTGTGGGCGCTGTAGTCTTTAACACCCCCCGCCCTCTGCAGGTCCATTGTTGTCGTTTGACGTGAATGACAGCTCCGTGTTTGAGATCCCCCTGGCCAGCGTGTCCCAGTGTGCCACCGGGAAGAACGAGGTGACGCTGGAGTTCCACCAGAACGATGACGCTGAGGTCTCTCTCATGGAGGTCCGTTTCTACGTCCCCCCCGGCCCGGCAGACGAGGGGGCAGACCCGGTGGAGGTAAACCACGCTCTACTGCCGGACCTGTACCAGGGAGGAGAACTAACTGGTTGAATGGTGGTCATCAGTGCCTTACTGGCTTTACCCCAGCAGATGGCGCTGCCACTACAGCTGTTCTGTACTCAGAAACAGTTGTTTTCACAGCAACATCAATGATGCAGTGATTGATGTTATTCCTGCTTAAACCCTCCCTTCCTTCCTGTCAGGCGTTTGCCGCGAATGTGCTGTCTAAGGCCGACGTGATCCAGGCTACAGGAGATGCTGTGTGTGTCTTCAAAGAGCTGCAGTGCCTCACACCCAGGGGCAGGTACTGTGACATCAGCACCATGAACCACTATTCATCAGTATTAGCGGTCATTACTTTATATAACGTTACTCTACGTTTATCAGATTGATCCGCAAATTGTTCACCTGGCTTGATACGTTCCCCCTTCCAAATAATAACGACCACGGACAAGTAGAGCTGAGCCATTTAATGCTTTTTGAAGTCTGTTTGTTTGATTATAAAATAATAATCACGGTTTTCATTTTTTATTTTTAAAAAACATAATTTTTTAAAATGCATTATGAATTAAGGACACTACAATGATTTTAATGGAAATTCCAAAACCTAAAATAGTGAACAGTCAATTGCCAAAACACTTCCATTGTCTCGGTCAAGTCCAATTCGGGTATGAAATACAATATTTCAGTTGTGTTTATTACTTCGTTTTTATTTGATGACTTTATTATTTCTCATTCCTTGAAGTCCTCCTCTCTTCTCTGCTCAGCCAGGAGCAGTCAGCCAGCCAGGCCATCTAACATTGTTCTCCCCCATACTAATCTGTCTTTAGTCATCCTACTAGTTCGTCAAAGTAGATAAGGTATAACTTCCTCAACCGTCTCTCTCTTCATTGTGTTGTGTACATTCCTCTCTCATACGGCCTGTGTATATCGAACATAACGTAGCAGGCGTAAACGTGTATCTGTCCAGAGATCTGAATATAATGAAGAAATGCTCATGTCTCCGCCCTAACAATGGGAGATGTCCCAAAGGCGACAAGGCAGGCGACAAGCTTAGGTCCAAAACGCATTGGGATTATTTTTGGACCGATTCTGGTGAGAGTGAAACCAATCGCTTCACCTCTTCCTCTCTCATCCGTCTCTGTCCGAGACAGAAAGAACGGGCGCCATGTGTTATGGTCACTGGAGTGTATTACCACATTACTGTGCCAAACTAGATTAAATATTTGCGAAGGGAAAATTAAATCTCCCTTCAGCCCAGAGTCCCATACAGTTCTTGAATAGATTTCTCTAGAGAAACGGCGAGTTGGACCCCCCCCCCAAGCAAATTAACCAACGTCGGTCAATTAGTTGTTTAATAACCGCCCCAAAAACAAAATACCACTTGGTCACTCAGCACTACCACTACAAGACAAACACCTACGTTGGTCAAAGGTCTTTCTCTCTTTCTTGCCCTCGTTCACCGACTTTCTTCTCTCTCTCTCTGTGTGTGTCAGGTATGATATCCTCATCTACCCCGCCTTCCTCCACCTCCATGGTAAGACGTTTGACTACAAGATCCCCTACACCACCGTGCTGCGTCTCTTCCTGCTTCCACACAAGGATCAGAGACAGATGTTCTTTGTGGTAAGTGTTGTGTGTGTTTGATTGAGGTGAGTGCTTGACAGTCGACTGTAGACTGTGTTCAGTTGTGTTCGGCACCAAACACGCGGACAATGCAGTGTGAATGCCGTCGTGCTCACGTCAAACGCCGTGTCAGCCTCTTCGATTCATAACCATTCCCTCTCTCCGTCTACAGATCAGTCTGGACCCGCCCATCAAGCAGGGGCAGACCCGTTACCACTTCCTCATCCTGCTCTTCTCTAAGGAGGAGGAGCTCCGCCTCACCCTCAACATGAGCGAGTGAGTCGGAGAAATAAACGACAGCAGCTCGACAGCACATGGAAGAGGAACAATTAACTCGCTTTGTCGGGTGGTGAGAATCCCTTAATCCGATTTCTGTTTCTCTCCCCCTCTCTCTTTTGCGCCCCTCCCCCTTCCCTTCTTTCTCCCTCTACCATCCCTCCTCTCCCCCTCTCTCTCCCTCTTTTCCCGTAGGGAGGAGGTGGAGAAGCGTTATGAAGGGAAGCTCAGTAAGAACATGTCAGGTTCTCTCTATGAGATGGTGAGCAGAGTGATGAAGGCTCTGGTCAACAGGAAGATCACCGTGCCCGGAAACTTCCAGGGGTAAAAAACACCATACAAAAAAACACTCGCTTGCGGAATCACTCGTAAAACACACACCAATGTTCCTCCTCTCCCTAGAGCTCAAACCCCGTGGTGCTTCCAACGGTTCCTCTTCTGTACGGACCTCATTATAGACCCATGTTATCATAAAGCACTTTGTCGTGCGTTTTGGTAATTGAGTCTCCCTCCCCTGTAGGAACACCCCAGGGGCCCAGTGTATAACGTGTTCCTACAAGGCACAGTCCGGTTTGCTCTACCCGCTGGAGCGGGGCTTCATCTACGTGCACAAGCCCCCCGTCCACCTGCGCTTCGAGGAGATCTCCTGTGTCAACTTCGCCAGAGGCACCACCACCACGCGCTCCTTCGACTTCGAGGTGGAGACCAAGCAGGGGAACCAGTTCACCTTCAGCAGCATCGAGAGGTACGGCAGGGGACTTGGGAACGGACACACGACCGCGTGTCGACTCTTTGCCTGACGAACGGTTTCTGTTTTTTTTGTTTCCCTCTTGTCCATCACAGGGAGGAGTACGGGAAGCTGTTTGACTTTGTAAACGCCAAGAAACTCAACATCAAGAATAGAGGATTCAAGGAGGTAAAACCTTTAGGAGATGTTTACTGTGGTGGAAGTACATTCCACTCTCGTCCGAGATGCGTTTGAGAAATATTGACGGATTTTGCTCTTTTCTTGTGTGTCTGTTGTGTACTCCTGAAGAAGAAGGTTGGTATGGTTACGGAGTTTCGGGAGGGTTGTCTTGGTTTTTTGGTTTGTAGTGGTTACTGCTCGCATGGTGGGCAGGGGGGCGTGTCTGTGTTGGATGGGGGAAGAGGAGGGTGCTACCATTCTAATCATGGTGATTGGTTGCTGTGAATGGCCATAAATGATTTACTAATCGGTTTATGATTATGCTGAGACGCCGAGAGATGTGTCGGAGAGAGTGTGTGTGAAAAGGAGTGTGTGTGTGGTTGGTTGCCTGCGTTGTCTTGACTAATGTATTGCCTGAGGTGTTGCAGTGTGTTAACTGAAAGACGAAACACGTCCTCTAAACCAAATACAGGAATTCCTGATTTTTCACCCATAATGTTCTCTGGTAATATATACAGAGCCAGCTCTATCCGTCAACGGCCCACTTCGTTCCCCTGGGTGGGAGTTGTCATGGTAACAAAGCGACTACCCTGGGGTCACCCGAATGGTCAAGAACTACAAATGATTCTGTCCTCCACTTCCTCTTGTTTGTCTAGCTTCTAAACTTTTCACCTAGGGAGAATCTCAATTGCGTTTCCTTGATTCTTCGCGTCCTTTCTCTTCACCTCCTCAAAAACTCTTGGATTTCGAGGTCAGCGGGGAGGGACCTCTGACCTCATCCAGGGGAGAATGACTGCCCCCTCCCTCATTGAAGCCGTGGAGTTCAAGGCTGACCGTGGTACTGCAGGCATTGTTTGCAGAAAACACAATCCCCCATTATAGTGAATAGAAAAAATGGCATCTTCGTGGTCATTCTTCTTCACCAATCATGATGCCAAAAATGACTTTTAATACACCAGATGTATGTCCTTGAGTCATTATTTTAAAATCCCACAGAGAAGAAGTTAAAAGGATAATTTAGTAGATGATGGCAGACTGCAGTACCCCGGTTGGCCTTCAACTGGAGTAACTCTGTGAGAGGGGGCAGCACTGAGCTAGCCTGCAACGTCACTTCCTGGAGTAGCTCAAACTGCGCATGTTATGTATCCATGAGACGCCCATCTTAACCCACTTCATTTGGCTTCAGTGCGCTATTGAGTATTCCCATAAGAATGAATGGTGTCACGTAATCGATGGCTTTTTAAATTCATATATACAGTCATTGTTCTCATCCAATGGGTTTTGAGAGGGAGGCGAAGAGAGAGGATGCGAGGAATCAACGAAATGCAATTGAGAACCTTCCCTGGTCTCACTTTATCCTAGGAGTAGTCCTAAAGGTAAGGAGGTAAGAAAAGGAAGCCATTTTAAAGTGTTGGAACACAGCCCCTGATCCTTAACCTGCTGTCCATAGGAAGAGATAGAGATGCAGGGCCTTGCTGGGGCATCATGGGTAGTGTAGTCTGACTCTGCTAACCCCCCAACAGGGCATGAAGAGTAAGAACAACGAGTACAGTGACTCCGATGAAGACCAGCACGATGCCTACCTGGAGAGGATGAAGGCTGAGGGCAAGATCAGAGAAGAGGGAGACGGCAGCAACGACTCCGACGAAGAGACCGGTGAGTGACGACTCCTGCAGCCAATCAGGGCCTCAGTAGTAAGAGATCTTAGGGATGTATGGCTGTTGTATGGCTGTTGTGAGAGATTTCAATTTCCAACAGAGCAACTGTGTTAGTGATCTTTTTTTCTCTCTTCTCTTTACTAGATGAGTCTTTCAACCCTGGGGAGGAGAGTGATGTTGCTGAGGAGTGAGTTTTTACCCCTTCATCCATTGCCCACTTCAGTTCCTCTCTCTCTCTCAGTATTTCTCTCTCTCTCAGTATTTCTCTCTCTCTCTCAGTATTTCTCTCTCTCTCTGTATTTCTCTCTCAGTATTTCTCTCTCTCTCTCTCAGTATTTCTCTCTCTCTCAGTATTTCTCTCTCTCTCTCAGTATTTCTCTCTAACAGTATTTCTCTCTCTCTCTCTCAGGTATGACAGTAACGCGTCAGAGAGTGAAAGCGGCAGCGGAGGTGATGGCAGCGATGACGAGGGAAAGAAGAAGAAGCCTGCAAAGAAGGCCAAAGTAGTGAAGGAGAGGAAGCCACGCAAAGAGGTGAGAGGGAGGAAGAAAGAAAGGGGAGGAGCAAGGGGAATGGGGGCGGAGTGAGTCGTGAACAGTGAAATGTATGTTTATTGTATCGGAGATAAATATACTTTCGTATTGACTCCTGGAGGCACCTAAATAGTTTGTATTTATGCACATGTGATATGTGTGTGTGCGCATGTTTCTCTCTCCCCCTCTCTCTCTGTCTTTTAGAAGAAGCAGAAGGACACCAACGCCCCCAAGAGGCCGATGAGTTCCTACATGCTGTGGCTCAACTCCAGCCGTGAGCACATCAAGTCGGAAAACCCCGGAATCTCAATCACGGAGATCTCCAAGAAGGCCGGAGAGATGTGGAAACAGATAGGGAAGGACGACAAAGAGGTGAGGGGGGGGGGGGGGGCTTTATCTGCTCCCCTCATGTCTTTTTGTTCCTCTGTTCTGCTCTTCTCTCTTCATCCCTCTCTTTCTCCTGTTGGGGGGGGGTTATTTAAATGTCCTCCACTTAAAGACATTTTATTAAGGAACTATTTATTACATTTTAAATGTAGTAGCTGCTTGAATAAAACATTGTTTTTAATGGTGAGTGAGCGTTGCGCCTGGTCAAGTTGTTTTGGTTGCATCTCAGCTCATGTTGGTTGGGTGCCCTCCACTGGGCTCCATGGGCATTTTGAATAAAATAATTGTCACCCTAGCTAACTGTATTTAAACTGTTGTTTGGGAAAACAGATTGATAACAAAGGGTCTCTCTCTGCTAGGGGTGGGACAGGAAAGCAGAGGAGGCTAAGAAGAACTATGAGAAAGCCATGAAGGAATACAGAGAGAACGGTGGAGGCTCCTCTACACCCTCCAAGAAGTACGAGACCACACACACACACACCAGGGGAGGCTGGTGGAAGGAGCTGTAGGAGGACGGACTCCTTGCCATAACTGGAATGGAACGGTTTGAAACATACGGAAACCACCTGTTTTACGCCGTTCCGTTGACTCCATTCCAGCCGTGACAATGAGTCCGTCCTCCTATAGCTCCTCCCACCAGCCTCCTCTGACACACACCCGTGAACATCCGATACGCACGTGACCAGGTACACTTACAAGCGCTCAAAACACACACTGGGAAACTTGCTTTTAACATGCGCACAAACGTCCGCCCATCTTTGACCATACATGTCCCTTTTCCGTTTCTCCACCAGGGAGAGCAAGAAGGCAGGAGGCAAGAAGGAGGACAAGGCAGGAGGCAAGAAGAGGAAGTCCGACGGGGGAGAGAAAGAAAAGGAGCAAGGAGGGAACGACAGTTTTAAGAGCCGAGAGTTTATCTCCAGCGAGGAGAGTTCGTCTGAGGGCGAACGGAAGAAGGCCAAGAAAGCCAAAGGCAAACCCAAGGGCAAGGTACTGCACCGTCACCATGGCAGCAATGGGAATAACTTTATTTGTGTAGCCATTTCCATGGATTATGATCAAAGCGTTAATTAAAATGAAATTGCGGGATTATCATAGTGACGACTCTTTCCCCCTCTCGCTCTCTCAGGAGTCTGAGGAAGAGGAGGAAGTGGTGACCACGCCCCCCAGCTCTGAGGAGGACTCTGACTAAGGAGAGGGAGAGGGGCCTCGCTGGAGCTTCTGATGACATCAGAACGAACAGGGAACATTTGGACAAGTTTACACAGTGACAGGTGCACAAAGACATGCAGATGATAAACGCTCACACACACACACACACACACACACTAAGCGTTACATGGACCAATAACTTGTACTCTGTCTGTATGTCCAACACATTCTTAGAAAGTGAATTATTATGTACTACATTACCCATGATTCTACTGGGTTCTATTCTATTCGCCCCATGGGGATGGTTGTAGTTTAAAAGCACTGAGACATGCAGGGGTCTTCAGTCTTGAGTTTTTTTCTTGTTGCTTGTCCTTTTGACCTGTTTAGAGAAATGAAGAACAGCAATTCTGTACTTTTTTTAAATTTTCATTTCCATGTCATGTTTGTTTCTTTGTTTTCAGACAGAATTAATAAATCTTTTGTAATAAAATCTTTGATTGTTTGTAGGAGCTTGAGGAAAGGAAGTCCTCAACGAAATTAAATTATTTAGGAGGCGATAGGACAAAGCACAGGAAGCCATTTAGGAGTACTGGAATGGGGCCATGAATATCTTTAATGGGTAGAGGAGATGTCGGTTTAACCCCCTTGAGACCTGTTCATATTATATACCCTGAAAGACCCTCAGTAACACAAACTCACACACACCTAGAATATGTAGTTGAACTAAAATATACATGTAAAGTGTTGGTTTCATGAGCTGAAATATAAGATCCCAGAAATGTAGTGAGCATTTGTCATTTTGCCAAGACTAATTGATTTATCTTACAGGTGTAGCATATCGAGAAGCTGATTAAGCAGCATGATCATTACACAGGTGCACCTTGTGCTGGGGACAATAAAAGGGCACACTAAAATGTGCAGTTCTGACACACAACACAATGCACACAGATGGCTCAAGTTTTGAGGGAGTGTGCCATTGGCATGCAGACTGCAGGAATGTCCACCAGAGCTGTTGCCAGAAAATGTCACGTTAATTTATCTACCATAAACCACCTACAACGTCGATTTAGAGAACTTGTAAGTACGTCCAACAGGCTTCACAACAGCAGACCACGTGTAACCACGTCAGCCCAGGACCTCCACATCTGGCTTCTTCACCTGCGGGATCGTCTGAGACCAGCCACCAGGACAGTTGATGAAACTGAGATTTTCTGTCTGTAATAAAGCCCTTTTGTGGGGGGAAGAACTCATTCTGATTGGCTGGGCCTTCTCCCCAGTGGGTGGGCCTATGCCCTTCCATACCCATCCATGCCTGTGGCCCTGCCAATTCATGTGAAATCCATAGATTAAGGCCTAACAAGTTTATTTCAATTGACTGATTTCCTTTATATGAACTGTAACTCAGTAAAATTGTTGCATGATAAGTTGATATTTTTGTTCAATATATATTAGATGGAACACTACACAAGGGCAGATAAGGATAGCATCAACACTTATTTTGTCCCCAAGTATGCACTCTTACTTTCTAACAGTTTTAGTGTTTTCAAAAATGTAGAAGCGTTTTCAGACCATAAGTGCGTTCATCAAAACTATTCTACCTTCAAATTTGAGCCCGACTGCTTGCAAAAAGACCAACGCAACCGTACTTATTGCTCGAATCCAAGCAGACAACTGAGTTGGTCTGTCTTTTTTTTTTTAACTAGTAGATTTATACATTTTCTTTGCAGTCATTAAATCATGTTGATCAAAATTGGCAGTATAGCTTATCAAAGGTGCATTATTATGGGCAATTACTCGCCTTTAATGCATAATTCACCAAACAATGTCAAATCAAGTACATTGTATATACAAATGTATGTTAACACCCCTTCTACTTAGTGGATTTGGTTATTTCATCCTCACCCGTTGCTGACAGGTGTATAAAATCGAGCACACAGCCATGCAATCTCCATAGACAAACATTGGCATCAGAATGGCCTTACTGAAGAGCTCAGTGACTTTCAACATGGCACCGTCATAGGATGCTACCTTTCCAACAAGTCAGTTCGTCAAATTTCTGCCCTGTTATTGTGAAGTGGAAACGTCTAAGAGCAACAGCGGCTCAGCCGCAAACGGGTAGGCCACACAAGCTCACAGAACAGGACCGCTGAAGTGCGTAAAAATTGTCTGTCCTCAGTTGCAACACTCACTACCGAGTTTCAAACTGCCTCTGGAAGCAACGTCAACACAAGAACTGTTCGCCGGGAGCTTCATGAAATGGGTTTCCAGCCACAAAAAGCCTAAGATCACCATGCGCAATGCCAAGCATCGGTTGGAGTGTTGTAAAGCTCGCCGCCATCGGACTCCGGGGCAGTGGAAACATGTTATCTGGAGTGATAAATCAAGCTTCACAATCTGGCAGTCTGACGGACAAATTTGTGTTTCACGGATGCCAGGTGAACGCCACCTGACCAATGCACAGTGGCAAATGTAAAGTTTGGTGGATGAGGAATATTGGTCCGGGGCTGTTTTTCATGGTTCGGGCTAGGCCCCTTAGTTCCAGTGAAGGGAAATCTTAACGCTCCAGCACACAATGACAATCTAGACGATTCTGTGCTTCCAACTTTGAGGCAACATTTTGGGGAAGGCCCTTTCCTGTTTCAGCATGACAATGCCCCCGTGCAAAAAGTGAGGCCCATACAGAAATGGTTTGTCGAGATCGGTGAAGAAGAACTTGACTGGCCTGCACAGAGCCCTGACCTCAACCCCATCGAACACCTTTGGGATGAATTGGAACGCTGACTGTGAGCCAGGCCTTATTGCCCAACATTAGTGCCCAATCTCACTAATGCTCTTGTGGCTGAATGGAAGCAAGTCCCTGCAGCAATGTTCCAGCATCTAGTGGACAGCCTTCCCAGAAGAGTGGAGGAGGTTAAAGAAGCAAAGGAAAGGGAAAGGGGGATACTTACTTAGTCAGTTATACAACTGAATGCATTCAACTGAAACGTGTCTTCCGCATTTAACCCAACTCCTCTGAATCAGAGAGGTGTGGAGGGCTGCCTTCATCGACATCCATGTCTTTGGGGGACCAGCTCCATGTTAATGTCCATGATTTTGGAATGAGATGTTTGACGTGCAGGTGTCCACATACTTTTAGTCATGCAGTGTATTATTCCTGGTAAAAAAATATTAAAAAATAAGCACATGTGCAGAATTTAATTCCATCACAATCCAATTCCATGTATTCAATACAAAGGCTGGTTTGCTCATAGTTTTCTAGACCATTGCACAGAAACACGATCCACAATAGAAATAAGGAAAGGTGAACACAATGGAGGAACACAACTGATATGAATTTATAGGCCTCAATCAAATCAAATCACATTTTATGCACCGAATACAACAGGTGTAGACATTACTGTGAAATGTTTACTTATAAGCCCTTAACTAACAATGCAGGTTTTTTCTTTACGAGTTTAAGAAAATATTTACTAAATAAACTCAAGTTTAAAAAAAAGTTAGACGAGGTAATTTGAGGTAATATGTACATGTAGGTAGGGGTGAAGTGACTATGCATAGATAATAAACAGCGAGTAGCAGCAGCGTAGAAAAAAATGCACATCAAAGCAATGCTCTATAGAGGAAGGTCACAATGTCGAAGATGATGACTTGGGAGTAACGCATTTTCTGCATCTGCATGTCCACAATATTGTAAAAATTATATATCGTACACGGTATGACACTAACGGGGTGATTTAGAATTCTGTGCAGTAGTATTTACCGATTGCTGGAAACGTTGAACACAATTGCACACATTTCTCTTCTGATGAGGACAATGCAGGGGCACAACTTTCACTGGGGATGAGGCTGACATGCCCCCCCCCACACACACATTCTGAAATTGTGTTTTTGTCCCCCCTGTTTTATCATTGGAATGTGATACAAAACCTGGTAACGGTGTGCTTTAGGACAATTTTTTGACATTTATTTTTTTAGCTTTATTTATACAGGTTTTTCCTCATTGAGATAATATCTATTTTCCAAGAGAGACCTGGTCCAATAGCAGCAAAACCATGCGGACGCCTCTGGGCGGTGGGGTAGGCTGTTGGAGTGTTAATACAATTGGATAAAAAAAATATATATACACTACCGGTCAAAAGTTTAAGAACACCTACTCATCAAGGGTTTTTCTTTATTTTTACTCTTTTCTACATTATAGAATAATAGTGAAGACATCAAAACTAAAAAATTACCCTTTGCCTTGATGACAGCTTTGCACACTTGGCATTCTCTCAACTCAGCTTCATGAGGTAGTCACCTGGAATGCATTTCAATTAACAGGTGTGCCTTCATTAAAGTTAATTTGTTGAATTTCTTTCCTTCTTAATGCGTTTCAGCCAATCAGTTGTATTGTGACATGGTATGGGGGGGGGGGTTATATATAGAATAGAGCCCTATTTGGTAAAATACCAAGTCCCTATTATGGCAAGAACAGCTCAAATAAGCAAAGAGAAATGACAGTCCATCATTACTTTAAGACATGAAGGTCAGTCAATACAGAACATTTCAATAACTTTTAAAGTTTCTTCAAGCGCAGTCTCAAAAACCATCAAGCGCTATGATGAAATTGGCTCTCATGAGGACCTCCACAGGATGGAAGATCCAGAGTTACCACTGCTGCAGAGTGTAAGTTCATTAGAGTTACCAGGCTCAGAAATTGCAGCCCAAATAAATGCTTCCCAGAGTTCAAGTAACAGACATCTCAACATCAACTGTTCAGAGGAGACTGCGTGATTCAGGCCTCCATGGTCGAATTGCTGCAAAGAAGCCATGACTAAAGGACACCAATAAGAAGAAGAGACTTGCTTGGGCCAAGAAATACGAGCAATGGCAATAGACCGGTGGAAATTTGTCCTTTGGTCTGGAGTCCAAATTTGAGATTTTTGGTTCCAACCGCCATGTCTTTGTGAAATGAGGTGTGGGTGAACGGATGATCTCTGCATGTTTATTTCCCATCGTAAAGCACGGAGAAGGATGTGTTATGGTGTGGGGGTGCTTTGCTGGTGACACTGTCTGTAATTTATTTAGGATTCAAGGCACACTTAACCAGCATGCCTACCACAGCATTCTGCAGAAATACGCCATCCCATCAGGTTTGGGCTTAGTGGGGCTATCATTTGTTTTTCAACAGGACAATGACCCAACACACCTTCAGGCTGTGTAAGGGCTATTTTACCAAGAAGGAGAGTGATGGAGTGCTGCATCAGATGACCTGGCCTCCACAATCCCCCGACCTCAACCAAATTGAGATGGTTTGGGATGAGTCGGAATGCAGAGTGAAGGAAAAGCAGCCAACAAGTGTTCAGCATATATGGGAACTCCTTCAAGACTGGAAAGCATTCCAGGTGAAGCTGGTTGAGAGAATGCCAATAGTGTGCAAAGCTGTCATCAAGGCAAAGGGTGACTATTTGAAGAATCTACAATCAAAAATATTTTTTGACACTTTTTTACTACATGATTCCATATGTGTTATTTCATAGTATTGATGTCTTCACTATTATTCTACAATGTAGAAAATAGTAAAAATACAGAAAAACCCTTGAATGAGTCGGTGTTCTAAAACTTTTGACCGGTAGTGTATATGTACAGTATAAATATATATTATGTCCCCCCCTACTTAACACTGAGTTTTGTATTCACTGATGACATTTGTATTTCAAGTTTTTGTAAAAAGGTGGTCCAAGATACGTAAGTCAGGGACTTAGCCAAAACAAAAATGATCAGAAGTTCGGTAATTTGATCCTTGCCGTTCTGCTATTGATACGTTTTAACACAGATCATAAGATTGCTTCTCTTAATTGAGTTTGTTATAGAAAGTGTGGCATTAGTGGCTGTACTGAGAGAGATAATAGATATTACAGGAAGGGCTACAATGTTGTTCGGGTTGATGTGCCACATAGATGAACGTTTCCAGATGTATCATAATATTCAACGTTACTATAACATTATTATGTGGTCATCATAGTGGGAGGTAATAGTCTTCGCCTTCAGAACTGGAGGAGAGAGAGCCAGACCGGTCAGACGGCTGACTGAGCATGAGTGTGGGGTCAGAAGGTGAACACACTTATCGGAACCTCATCCTGGATGCAGAAAGTTGTTCAAACAAAGAGAGTAACCTTTAATGCTTTTCCTGCAGCTTCTACGTATGCATTGATCCAGTTTAACCAAGCAGGGGTCGTTTGTTTCAGAGTGAATTCTAATGTGAGTTGATGGCAGGGCAGGGTAGAGACAGTGGTTGTAGAGTGGGGTCAGAATAGGAAGGGTGGTTATTAAAAGGGGCTGGGTGGGGTGGGCAAGGTGAGGGGGGTGGTTTTTAAAAGCGAGGGGTACCAGGATGATAGTGTGCGGTGCCGACCCAGAGCGATTCCCCTGTAAGACAGCGTCTCCTCTCCAAAATACCATGTTCATCAGAGATCCCGAAAAGGACTACTCCTCCTCCTTCCCTCAGGTCACTATAATTCAAACGTTAATGTGCATATATATCTATAATTTCACTAATGTGAAGATGTACTTTTGTGTCTGCGCGTGTTTATCTGTCTATGCTGAGTCATTTCCTGTATGATGATCACTTGTGGTTTTCCCTTTCACAAAAATGCCATTAATGAGAGAGACCTCAGTCAATCCTATGTCGTCGCTCTCTATTTCTGTCTCTGTCTCTGTCTCTCTCTCTGTCTCTCTCTCTCGTTCTGTCTCTCTCTCTTTCTGTCTCTGTCTCACTCTTTCTGTCTCTCTTTTTCTGTCTCTCTCTCTCTCTCTCTTGCTGTTGCTCTCTTGGTCTCTCTCTCTGTCTTACTCATATCACGAGCACACCCCTTACTAAGTCTCTGCTTTATCATGTATGTCTGGGATGTGCTGTATATAGATTTCACAGAACCATGCCATTTCCTGAAACGTGATAACATTGCCTTGGCATGTGCACTCAGAGCTCATATAATCCTATTGTTAATGTATTAATTGTGTTTGTTACTTGCATTGTACTACTGTAATTGGCCACAGACGTAATGGAACCACTTAAGAAGTGAAGACGTGACATCTTCCAGCTCGGTATCTAGATATTATACACATGTACACAACACACACACACACAGGCACACGTGCCGCAAACACACTTACAACTGTTGAAATGCTTACATTAGCACACTTCGTGTGTATGCCACTAAGCGGGATTATAATAGCCATTATCATTACACCCTTAATAGTATGAGAGACCTAGTTTGTATTGATCTCTCAAATGCATCTTACTGTGTGTTTACCGCTCTGCGGAGCACTGTTCACATGTTGTGGGGTTCCGTTGGAATTTGAACGTGTGTGTAGGTCGAAGGCGATTTGAGGTAAGCGTTTTGTGTTCACATGTAGTGAGACACTCGTGTCAGAAGTAAGAGGGGAGAACAGTTTTGATGGGAAAGGGAGGGACTCAAGGGGCGGTCGGGAGATAGGGATTTGTGGTGAGGAGAGAGAGAGAGAGAGAGAGAGGACGCGATGGAGGAATAGAGAGATAAAGAGTTTTTTTTATTTCCTCTTCTTCTTTTTTTTTCATTTGCAGGAGAAAAGGGGAGGTCCAGCATGATTACTCAACGAACCAGAGAGAGAGAGAGAGGGACAGGGTGTTACAGAGAGAGGTACTAAAGAGGGTGAGAAGCAGAAGGATCGACGACACACAGAGGGACATTTTTGTGAGACATCTTCTCAGCAGCATTGTGTGGCAACTGAAGCAGTATTTACACACTTGTTGGGCTCTCACTCACCCACCTGGAGAAACTCTGATGCAAAATAGACTTGCAGCTGTTTCGCACGTAGACACACGCACGCACACACAACCCATTTCTCAGGATGTCTTTGCTATGGGGCTTTATTACGGACTTCTTCACCTACGAGACAACCAAGTCTGTGGTGGTGAAGAGCTGGTCTGTTGGAATCATCAACCGCGTCGTACAACTGCTCATCATCATCTACTTCGTTTGGTCGGTACAACTTGTTTGTGTGTGTGTATGTGTGTGTGTGTATGTGCGTGTGTGTGTGTATGATAATGTCGACCTCTCTTTGTCATCTTTCTTTCCCCCTTAATTCTTTCCTCTCCCAATGTCTTGCTCCTGATCATTCTAGAACTATTGTTACTAATCGTCTTCCTTACCCGCCCCCCTCCCTGTCATTCTCCATAACCTTTGCCTCCATCTATCTTTCTTTCCTGTTTTGGAATTTAGGTGGGTCTTTTTACACGAAAAGGCATACCAGGTGAAAGACTCTGGCATCGAGTCTTCTGTCATGACTAAGGTGAAGGGCTTCGGTTACCATAACAACCGTGTGATGGATGTGGCGGACTATGTCGCCCCTACGCAGGTCTGTGACACCCAGACGCCTAACCGTGACATCTTACCTTTGACCCTAAACTAAAACAACACAGAAGTTATACTGCAGTGCTAACATAGTTACTGTACACAACTTGTATATTATAACTGTACACTGTGTAATATACACTGAGTATACCTAACACTAGGACCGTCTTCCTAATATTGAGTTGCACCCCAGAACAGCCTCAATTCGTCGCATGGACTCTACAAGGTGTCAAACTTCCACAAGGATTGCTGGCCCATGTTGACTCCGATGCTTCCCACAGTTGTGTCAGGTTGACTGGATGGATGTCCTTCGGGTGGCGAACCAGTCTTGAAACACGCAAGAAACTGTTAAGGGTGAAAAACCCAGCAGCATTGCAGTTCTTGACACACTCAAACCGGTGTGCCTGGCACCTACTACCATATCCGTGAGAAGGAAATTACTTATTTTGTCTTGCCCATTCACCCTCTGAATGGCGCACACACACAATCCATGTCTCAATTGTCTCAAGGCTTAAAAATCCTTGTTTAACCTGTCTCCTCCCCTTCATCTACACTGATTGAAGTGGATTTAACAAGTGACATCAATAAGGGATCATAGCTTTCACCTGGATTTACCTGGTCAGTCTGTGTCTCCAGCCACCCAAGTCATAGACTGTTTTCTCTGCTACCGCACGGCAAGCGGTATCGGACCGCCAAGTCTAGGTCCAAGAGGCCTCTAAACAGTTCCTACGTTGGACTAATAAACGGAAGGTTGCAAGTTCAAATCCCCGAGCTGACAAGATACAAATCTGTTGTTCTGCCCCTGAACAGGCAGTTAACCTACTGTTCCTATCGCGTCATTGAAAATAAGAATTTGTTCTTAAATGACTTGCCTAGTTAAATAAAGGTCAAAAATATATAATTTCACTGTAAGGTTGTTGTATTTGGCGCATGTGACCAATTTGATTTGATTTGTCATGGGAGGAGCAGGTGTTCCTCATATTTTGAATACTCAGTGTACCAAATGTTGATTAAACGTTATTAAAATGATTGCAATAGGTACACACACAAAAACTCGCCCAGTCAGCCGAAGTGTGGTACAAGAAGTCTATAGATACTTGATATAATGTCATTGAGCATTTCACTGTGGTAATGTTAAACACTTAAAGGGAAGTGCTTGGTGTGAGGTGATGATGGGAAACTAAATGAAGTCCTTTGGTTGGGTAGAATAAGTGTCTGAGTGGTTCATCAGAGTACATTAGTTAGCATTAGCCCAAGAAACTGGTTAAGTAGCATGGCAAAAAAAAAAATGGGTTGCTAATGATAGCAAGAACAACAAAAAATATGTCTTTGGTTGAGGCTTTTAGATGGTTTCAGCAGTAGGCCTGATAGGTTGACTTGATGACGTTTAGGCTAAAGTGCTGGTTTGTATATGTGCTGACAGGGTGCCGCAGTGTTCTGCATCATCACCAAACTCATCGTCACGGAGGAACAATTCCAAGGCTTCTGCCCTGAGGTGAGTCCATTTCAGTCCAGTATACATGTAGCGGGTTTACCTACCTGCTCCAGTTCTCTATACCATGGTTTTAACAATACAACGTACTCTACTCTGCAAAGCCCCCGCCCGTACCATTAACAAGAGCTGAGGCATTTAATATTGGGTGGTGACAGAGCTGCTGGTCGAAGGCCAATGCTATTAACGCCTGTGTATCTGTTCTTTGTGTGTTCAGAGTGACGTGAAGTACGAGTGTGAAACAGATGAAGACTGTGACAAGCATTTAGGGAGCTTCCTTGGAAACGGCGAGTTTCAACTATTTCCTCTTCTTGTTTTCTCCACCATTCCCCTCCTGGGACTCGGTTGATCCTTCCTCCTCTCTCTCTCTCTCTCTCTCTCTGCTCTGCTCTGCATGCATTATTCTGTGTTTTACGTTGTACACAGAGGACATTTTTGAAGAATTCTGTATGCAGAGTCTCAATTTGGTGTTTGTCCCATTTTGTGAATTCTTGGTTGATGAGCAGATCCCAGACCTCACAACCATAAAGGGCAATGGGTTCTATAACTGATTCAAGTATTTTTAGCCAGATCCTAATGGTATATCGAATTTTATGTTCCTTTTGATGGCATAGAAGGTCCTTCTTGCCTTATCTCTCAGATCGTTCACAGCTTTGTGGAAGTTACCTGTGGCGCTGATGTTTAGGCCAAGGTATGTATCGTTTTTTGTATGCTCTAGGGCAACGGTGTCTAGATGGAATTTGTATTTGTGGTCCTGGCAACTGGACCTTTTTTGGAACACCATTACTTTTATCTTAATGAAATTTACTGTCAGGGCCAGCAAACAGTAGACATTTGACTCCAGATGCTAGTAGGGTGTTGCCGGGTGCTGCAGACTGTTCTAGTGTCCACGCCAATTCATTGATATATATGTTGAAGCGGGTGAGGCTTAAGCCGCATCCCTGTCTCAACCCACAGCCCTGTGGGAATAAATGTGTGCCTATTTTAACCCCACACTTGTTGTTTGTGTACATGGATTTTATAATGTCGTATGTTTTTCCCCCAATACCACTTTCCATCAGTTTGTATAGCAGACCCTCCTGCCAAATTGAGTCAAAGGCTTTTTTTGAAATCAGCAAAGTATGAGAAGACTCTACCTTTGTTTTGGTTTGTTTGTTTGTCAGTTGGGTTGTGCAGGGTGAATACATGGTCTGTTGTATGATAATTTGGTTAAAAAAAAACAATTTGAAATTTGCTCAGTACATTGTTTTCACTGAGGAAATGTATGAGTCTGCTTTTAATGATAATGCAGAGGATTTTCCAAAGATTGCTGTTGACACATATCCCACGGTAATTTTTGGGATCAAATTTGCCTCCACTTTGTGGATTGCGGTGATCAGTCCTTGGTTACAAATTTTGGGGAAGATGCCAGAGCTAATTAAAGAGTTTTAGTATAGCCAATTGGAATTTGTTGTCTGTATATTCGATCGTTTCATTGAGGATACCATCAACACCACAGGCCTTTTTGGGTTGGAGGATTTTTATTTGGTCCTGTAGTTCATTCAAGGTAATTGGAGAATCCAATGGGTTCTGGTAGTCTTTAATAGTTGCTTCTAAGATTTCTATTTGATCATGTACAGTGGGGCAAAAAAAGTATTTAGTCAGCCACCAATTGTGCAAGTTCTCCCACTTAAAAAGGCGAGAGAGGCCTGTAATTTTCATCATAGGTACACTTCAACTATGACAGACAAAATTAGGGAAAAAAATCCAGAAAATCACATTGTAGGATTTGTAATGAATTTATTTGCAAATTATGGTGGAAAATAAGTATTTGGTCACCTACAAACAAGCAAGATTTCTGGCTCTCACAGACCTGTAACTTCTTCTTTAAGAGGTCGCCACAGACTAGTACATGTCCCTGGGCCTGGAAATGATTGATTTCCCCTACCAGGATGGAGAAGATATCTTCCTTAAAGTATGGGGATTCTAGTCGGGGGGATATAGGTAGCACATAGGAGGACATTGTTCTCTGTTAAGATCATTTCCTTTTGAATTTCTAGCCAAATGTAAAATACTCCTGTTTTGATTAATTTAATGGAGTGAGTTAGGTCTGCTTTATACCAAATTAGCATACCCCCTGAGTCTTTTCCCTGTTTCACACCTGGTAGTTTGGTGGATGGGACTACCAGCTCTCTGTAACTAGAGGGCAACCAGTGGGTCCGTCTCCTCTATACCATGTTTCTTGTAGGATGACAATGTCTGTATTTCCGATTTCTTTGATGAAGCCCAGGTCCTTGCTCTTTAGGCCAGAGGCAGATGACCTCAGGCCTTGGATATTCCAGGATGAGATAGTGAAGGCTTTGTGTTCCATAAAGTGTCCCATGTTGTTGGTCGTGTGGTTTGGCCTCAGGCCAGTTAGTGTTAGTAGAGCCTGCTAAGCACCTGGTACATGTCATTGGCTTGGGCTAGTGTACGAGTGGGGGCTGGGCCTGTTTGCCTGCTCACGGCCTGGACATATGTGTGACTTCCATGTTGAAGCCCTCTTTGCGGGGGTGGGGTGCATGGGGTGGGCAGGAGGTCTGATCTGAGGGGGCCTAAATGGGGTGTGGGCATGGTTGATTTGGGGAGGTTGATTGGTTGGGGTGGGGGTATGGATGTGGCTGGTGGTGTTGTGGCCTGGATGTAGATCCTCTCGGCATGGGTCCTCTATGTGTAGGTCCCAGGGGGGTCCCGCAGGTCTGGGAGAGTGTCTCTCTGGTCTGGGTGGGGTGTCTATTGATCTGTTGCTCCTGTGTGAAGTGTTGGGGCTGTGTTTGAGAGCGATGTCCTTTAGGGTCAGGGCAAAGGTGGGCACTGCTGCCTTGTATAGGTGGACCTGGTCATAAAGGCTGCTCAAGTCCAGGGTGGAGTGGTGGGCTAGGTAAACATTTGGTTTTGAGGCACAGTCATGGGAAATACTTGTGTTTACCCACTGTATTGTGGCAGGGTGGAAGTCTCTTCGTGGTAGCAGTGTGGAGATAGCAGGGTGAACCACTTGTGCATTGGGGAAAGTAGAACAAGCTTTTTCAATCACTCCCTTGAGTGCTGTGGCCACCCTTTCCTACTGTGCTCTCAGGTCGTTTGTGCCTGTGTGTTTTATTATGTGGCTGGGTGACCCTAGTTGGTCCTCAGACAGAAGGTCTAGGGCGCGCTGGGTGTTTGGACACCAGAGTTTAGACAGTCTGTGTTTGGGGAAGAGTTTTTCTTGTATATATTTCCCATTTGAGTCCATAAGGAGAACAATCTGTGTCTTGTGTATGTCCTCAGTGGGGGGGCTATCAGGGTGGCTGACAAGGGGAGGGTGCTCAGGGGGCGTGAGATCCTCTGGGCTTGGGGTTCTTCATTTGTCTGTCCCACTGTGAATTCGACATGGTCAGGGTCTGGGGTGGACTGTCCTGCTGTGGTGTCGAGACTTTTGTCGGGAGCTGAGTTGGGCTGTTCTGCTGGCTTCTCTGCGGGTGTGACCACCTCTCTAGTGGGTTGTTCTCTGTCACATGCCATCCCCCTCACCCTCTCCTTCAGCAGTCTGACCCTCTCCTCTAGTGCTCTGTTCTTCTCCTGCTCTTGCTTTTGCTTTTTCTACTGTTGAAGTTGTCTCACCACAGTCCAGAGTGCAGATTTGTCTCTCTCCACCTCCAGCTCTCCAGGTCTGGTTGGGGGGGTGTTGTTTAGCTGGACAATTTTTTTGTGCTGACTGGAGTGTGTTCACCTGCTGTTCTAGCTTCACTTGCCTTACCTCCAGCTGGGTGAATGTATCCTTCATTTCAATGAGGGAGTAGTACTCTGTGCTGGGAGGTTGACTTTCCGCTTGGGGTTGCTCATCTGTGGGGTTATATAATGAAGAGGTCTGGTCTGACCTGCTCGGGATGGGGGTATCTTTCTCGAGGGAGAGCTTCTCCTCCTGAGCTAATTCTTTTATTAGGTGAAAGTCCAGCTGAAACTGTTTGGGTTTTCCCTATACCAGTACTGTTCCAGACTTAGAGATTTATATTAGCTGACTCAGAGTCATCATTGTCTAGTATCCTGACTTTCCACCCCTCGGTAACACCCTCCCCCTCTTAACAGAGGGGTAGTGTGCTAATATAGCACTGTGCCATGCCAGGGGATGGTCTGTGTGGGAGATTACTGATGTTCTCATTGTTATAATAGTCAGCAAAAAGTGTCTCTTGATTTTCCATAAGGAGCTTAATTTTGTTTGCCCCCGGTGTTGCGTGGTGCAGAACGCACCAACCTTTGGAGAGCCTTGCGGTTGTGGGCGGTGCAGTTGCCGTACCAGGCGGTGATACATCCCAACAAGATGCTCTCAATTGTGCATCTGTAAAAGTTTGTGAGGGTTTTAGGTGACAAGCCAAATTTCTTCAGCCTCCTGAGGTTGAAGAGGCACTGTGGCGCCTTCTTCATCACACTGTCTGTGTGGGTGGACCATTTCAGTTTGTCTGTGATGTGTAAGCCGAGGAACTTAAAACGTTCAACCTTCTCCACTGCTGTCCCATTGACGTGGATAGGGGAGTGCTCCCTCTGCTGTTTCCTGAAGTCCACGATCATCTCCTTTGTTTTGTTGACATTGAGTGAGAGGTTGTTTTGCTGACACTACACTCTGAGTGCCCTCACCTCCTCCCTGTAGGCTGTCTCGTTGTTGTTGGTAATCAAGCCTACTACTGTTGTGTCATCTGCAAACTTGATGATTGAGTTGGACGCATGCATGGCCATGCAGTCATGGGTGAATAGGGAGTACAGGAGGGGGCTGAGCACGCACCCTTGTGGGGCCCCAGTGTTGAGGCGAAGTGTAGATGTTGTTACCTACCTTCAGCACCCGGGTGCGGCCCATCAGGAAGTCCAGGACCCAATTGCACAGGGCGGGGTTGAGACCCAGGGCCTCAAGCTTAATGATGAGCTTTGGAGGGTACTCTAGCCTTTAGCTCGGTGCAGATGTTGCCTGTAATCCATGGCATCTGGTTGGGATATGTACGTACGGTCACTGTGGGGACGACATCGTCGATGCACTTATTGATGAAGCCGGTGACTGAGGTAGTATACTCCTCAATGCCATTGGATGAATCCCAGAACATATTCTAGTCTGTGCTAGTAAAACAGTCCTGTAGCTCTCTCTCTCTCTCTCTCTCTCTCTTTCACTCACTCACTCACTCACTCACTCACTCACTCACTCACTCACTCACTCACTCACTCACTCACTCACTCACTCACTCACTCACTCACTCACTCATGCTCTCGCTCTCGCTCTCTCTCTCTCTCTCTCTCTCTCTCTCTCTCTCTCTCTCTCTCTCTCTCTTTATCTCTCTCTCTCCCTCTTTATCTCTCTCTCCTCCACAGGAATAATAACTGGTGCCTGTGTGAACTCCTCTGAAGGAGGCCGCTGTGAGATGGAGGGTTGGTGCCCTGCCGAGAATGACAAAGTCATAATGTAAGACCTCTCTTTCATTTTCTCTTTCTCTCTTTCTCTCTTTCTCTCTCTCGCTCTGTCTCATAAAGAAAGCTGCTTCATATAGACCACAATATTATGAACATATGACATGTCATGTTTACAACTTGTGCATCCCACCTAACTAAGTCCTTCTTCTCTCTCTCTTTTTTCTCCCTTACCCTTTCTCAGGCAACCAATGATGGAGGTGGAAAACTTCACCATCTTCATCAAGAACAGTATCCGCTTCCCTATGTTCAACGTCACCAGGTGAGTCCGACACACCTCTCATTCCTGGGGCTGTATTGGGGAATCAACTCAAATCAAATCGAATTGATTCATATAGCCCTTCGTAGATCAGCTGATATCTCAAAGTGCTGTACAGAAACCCAGCCTAAAACCCCAAACAGCAAGCAATGCAGGTGTAGAAGCACGGTGGCTGGGAAAAACTCCCTAGAAAGGCCAAAACCGAGGAAGAAACCTAGAGAGGAACCAGGCTATGTGGGGTGGCCAGTCCTCTTCTGGCTGTGCCGGGTGGAGATTATAACAGAACATGGCCAAGATGTTCAAATGAACAAAGGGAAGACCTTTATGATGTTGTGTTAGAGTCCTTTCAGGAGGTCTCACTCCAACTTTCTTGTCAAGGCGTTGCCCTCTCTTTTCTACCGAAGAAGGGGATTTGGCTCTATCACTCAAATTTGTACCTTCTCTCTCCCACAGAGGGAACTTCCCGTCATCGCTGAATACAACTTATATCAGGAGCTGTACATATGACCCGGAGCACAACCGCCACTGCCCCATCTTCAAGGTGGGAGATGTGCTGCGCTATACTGGACAGAACTTCTCCACCATCGCTCAGACAGTGAGACTCATCTCCTCCTCTCTTCATCATCATCTCCTCTATCTCCATCTCTCTCCCCCGAAGGTCTCCCATCTTTCTTTTCTCTCCTCTCCCTCTCTCTTATATTCTGCTTTCTCAACCTCTCTCTTTCCCACTTCTCCCTCTCCATTTTATATATCTCCAGTCCCACCTGCTTGTCCCTACCTTTCCTCTTCCCCCTCCTCACCTATCTGTCCTTCTCTTCTTTTCCCTCCCTCTGTCTCCCTCTATCAGGGTGGAGAGATCGGGATCAATATTGAATGGGAGTGTAATCTGGATGAGTCAGAAGAAAGATGTGAACCACATTACTCCTTCACGCGACTTGATGCTGTGTTTCAGAAGAACGCCATCTCTCAGGGATACAACTTCAGGTACTGTAACCCCTTTCAGTTTAGAACTGTTTAAGAGACTCCCCGTCTTTCTTCCTCCTTCTCCCCATCCTCTTTCTTTCCCCCTCTCCATCCTTCTTACCCCCCTCCTCCTCTCGTTTTATTTCTGTGTTCATTGACACGGTCTCCCCCTCTCTCATCATCCACAGATTTGCCAAATATTACAAAACGGAGAACGGGATAGAGAATCGGACGGACTTCCGCACTCTCCATAAGGCCTACGCCATCCGCTTTGACATCCTGGTCACTGGGCTTGTGAGTGTGGATTAGGGTGTGTGTGCGTGTACCTGTTATCTGTGTATTATACGGGATTCATCTGTCTTTGTCCTTTCAGGCAGGGAAGTTCAACACAGTTCCTACTCTGATCAACCTAGTGGCAGCCTTTACCTCTGTGGGACTGGTAAGGCTTCTGTACTCAGACTGTATGCTTTAAAAGGAGGTCATGCAATACGTTTAGAATGTTACCTCCATTAAACCCTAGAATCGAGGCAAGTATTTCAGGATTTTTTAGGTCAACTTGTGTAACTGTCTTTGTTCTGATATGCTGCAGGGTACGGTCCTCTGTGATATCATCCTCCTGAACTTCCTGAAGGGGGCGGACCAATACAAGGCCAAGAAATTTGAAGAGGTTTTTTTTTTAATTACTCAGATAAAAGCATATTTTTTTTGTGTTATATTGTAAGTCATTTGTGTGTGGGAGAGAGCGGTGAAGAGCATCTCGAGACAGTCTTATTCTCTCTCTCTGTCTCTCCCTCGCTTCCTCTCCCTAGGTTTCTGAGTCACAGATACAGATATTACTCTCCCGAGAAAGTTGCAGCCAGCTGTCAAACAAAGCAGAGGAGAAGATTTCAGATGACTCGGGAGCTGTCTCCCTTTACCTGGACCAGCAGCTTTGAGTGACAGTCCACTTCAACCAATCGGCAGAGAGGATCCTCCACCACTTCCTTATTTTACTAGCAGCTGTTGATAAGTCCTATGTTCATGTGAGGGAAGGTAACGATTTAACATTTGAGGAACTTTTAAAATGTTGTTTTGGGGCAAACTATTTCTGAACTCTACTGTAGCTTAAAATAACATTATAAACAGTTACATCAATATGCATAAAAGCTCTGCCCTGGTCCCATTGCTTTTGTACATATACTATGTAGTTCATATGTTACATTTACCTGGCCTCATCCCTTTCTTCATCTCTGTCTTGCTCTCATAACCTCCATTTGTGATGTTCTATAACGATGGGGGGTTTAAAGGGGTATGAGAAGAGATGACGTGGTTCTATAATCATCTTGGACCCTCAAAAAACAACAGTAACCAGTAAATAAATTGGTCGGAATTGACTGAGTCGCGCCTGCTGTATTTTGTGTGTGTCTGTATCTGATTCTATTGCAATACACACCCGATATACACACACACATGCACACAGAAAAACACACCTCCCACCACGGACCCATCTCAGCACCAATAGATCAGCTTAAGAGCATCTTAAATAGGACACTTCAGGATTTTGGCCTTTAGCTACGTGCTTGTGTGTCAGATGAACTACTGGATACCATTTTAATGTCTCTGTGTCCAGTATGAAGGAAGTTAGAGATAATTTTGTGAACCAATGCTAACTAGCGGTAGTGCAATGACTGGAAGTCTAGGTGGACCAGGTGGACAGGGCTGGTCTGCCAGTTACATGGACGACAACCCAGGTTTCAGCGGGTGGAATAGTGGAAAACAATATAAAATATCATGGTACAGCTATATGTAAACTTCCGACGTCAACTGTAATAATTAATTTAACCTACAAGCAAAACAAGACTCTATTATTATTGTGGGAGATATTAATAAGGTTCTAAATACCTCAATGAGATACAGTGAATTACAAGTGAAATAATCTGTCTGTAAACAATTGTTGGAAAAATGACTTGTGTCATGCACAAAGTAGATGTCCTAACTGACTTGCCAAAACTATAGTTTGTTAACAAAACATTTGTGGAGTGGTTGAAAAACGAGTTTTAATTACTCCAACCTAAGTATGTGTAAACTTCCGACTTCAACTGTATATATTTTAAATAATATCATATACAGTTGAAGTTGGAAGTTTACATACACCTTAGCCAAATACATTTAAACTCAGTTTTTCACAATTCCTGACATTAAATCCTAGTAAAAATTCCCTGTCTTGGGTCAGTTAGGATCACCACTTTACTTTAAGAATGTGAAATGTCAGTAGAGTAGTAGAGAAAATGATTTATTTCAGCTTTATTCCTTTCATCGTATTCCCAGTGGGTCAGAAGTTTACCTACACTCAATTAGTACTTAATTGCATTGCTTTTAAATGGTTTAACTTGGGTCAAACGCTTTGGGTAGCCTTCCACAAACTTCCCACAATAAATTGTGTGAATGTTGGCCCATTTCTCCTGACAAAGCTGATGTAACTGAGTCAGGTTTGTAGGCCTCCTTGCTCGCACATGCTTTTTCACTTCTGCCCACAAATTTTCTATAGGATGGAGGTCAGGGCTTTGTGATGGCCACTCCAATACCTTGACTTTGTTGTCCTTAAGCCATTTTGCCATGACTTTGGAAGTATGCTTGGGGTCATTATCCATTTGGAAGACCCATTTGCAACCAAGCTTTAACTTCCTGACTGATGTCTTGAGATGTTGCTTCAATATATCCACATAATTTTCCTACCTCATGATGCCATCTATTTTGTGAAGTGCACCAGTCCCTCTTGCAGCAAAGCACCCCCACAACATGATGCTGCCACCCCCGTGTTTCCCGATTGGGATGGTGTTCTTCGGCTTGCAAGCGTTCCTTTTTTTCCTCCAAACATAACGATGGTCATTATGGCCAAACAGTTCTATTTTTGTTTCATCAGACCAGAGGACATTTCTCCAAAAAGTACGATCTTTGCCACCATGTGCAGATGCAAACCGTAGTCTGGCTTTTTTATTGCGGTTTTGGAGCAGTGGATTCTTCCTTACTAAGTGGCCATTCAGGTTATGTCGATATAGGACTTGTTTTACTGTGGATATAGATACGTTGTACCTGTTTCCTTCAGCATCTCACAGGGTCCTTTTCTGTTTTCCTGGGATTGATTTGCACTTTTCGCATCAAAGTACGTTCATCTCTAGGAGACAGAATGCGTCTCCTTCCTGAGTAGTATGACGGCTGCGTGGTCCCATGGTGTTATTTATTTGGGCTGCAATCTGAGGTGCAGTTAACACTAATGAACTTATCCTCTGCAGCAGAGGTAACTCTGGGTCTTCCATTCCTGTGGCGGTCCTCATGAGAGCCAGTTTCATCATAGCGCTTGATGGTTTTTGTGACTGCACTTGAAGACTCTTTCAAAGTTCTTGAAATGTTTCGGATTAACTGACCTTCATGTCTTAAAGTAATGATGGACTGTTGTTTCTCTTTGCTTATTTGAAATGTTCCTGCCCTAATATGGACTTGGTCTTTTACCAAATAGTGCTATCTTCTGTATAACACCCGTACATTGTCACAACACAGCTGATTGGCTGAAACGCATTAAGAAGGAAAGAAATTCAACAAATTAACTTTAATGAAGGCACACCTGTTAATTGAAATGCATTCCAGGTGGCAACCTCATGAAGCTGGTTGAGAGAATGTCAAGAGTGTGCAAAGCTGTAGCTACTTTGAAGAATCTCAAATATATTTTGATTTGTTTAACACTTTTTTTGGTTACTACATGATTCAATATGTGTTATTCCATAGTTTTGATGTCTTCACTATTATTATACAATGTAGAAAATAGTCCAACTAAAGACCTTGAATGAATAGGTTTGTCCAAACTTTTGACCAGTACTGTACATTACATACATATGATTTGCTGTATATGGATTATGGATTAGACAGACCAGCAGCTATTGAGATTTACATACAGAGAACAATCTGGAATATGCCTTGATTGTCCACAGTCTTAGTTCAGTTTCAGGCATGTTCCTTGGCCTCTCTTCTCTTATTGGGAAGAATGCCAGGATTTTTCTCTTTTTCATCCTAGTCTTTCTCCAATGTCACACTTTTTTCCGGGTGGATTGTTGACATATTCTTTCCCCTTCTTTCCTGTCTGTTGCATGCTCCCTCCAGTTGTCCATATGTTGTCAGAGAGGTTGAAACATCACTCTGTTGACTCAGCAGTGTCAAAAAACAGCTCAAACTCATTAGGTCTCTCTTTGTCTTGCTCACGATCAAAAACTCTCTCTCTCTTGTTTCCCTGTAGCCTATCTCTATAAAAGGCACATTTTGTCTATTTTCGTGGTGAAGTTGTTCTTTCTTTTTCGCTCCTAGAGGGATCATGTCATCACTGGGAGGAGAGTGGAGGAATAAGCGTTTCACAGGCCTTACAGACAGACAGACAGACAGGCAGACAGGCAGACACATCCAGACCAATGAGAAATCCCAGTGAGGCTGGATAGCCTAACTACTCTATAGCCCTTGCCCTTTCATCCACAAGTGACAGTGACTCGGACTCTCTCCCTTTCTTTCTTTATCTCAATCACTCTCACTCTGTGTGCCTCTGTCACAGGTGCACACTGGCAAGCGTGTGTGGTCAGAGAAAGCAATTTTTACATGTCTGAGCAAAGTAAGTTTGCCTCACGTTAGGAAAGACATTACTTCTATTGTTCCGCACAAATATATATGTGGCAAATGACAAAATCCTTCTTGTTCATTTAGCTGAATATTGATCATATTTAAGCAGTTTTTTAGCGTTTGACAATGGACATAACTCACATTGTCTCAGTAAAGACTGTCTGGGTTGGTAATACTCACTATAGAAAACAGTCAGGCTCCCAACCTGGACCTACAGCCCTTGGCGAAAACATTTGCACACAAAAAAAGAAGCCTTCAGGACACCAGGGGAGTCTCTTAAATTGGATTTGACTTAATTTACCTTGAATATTGCAGCCCGTTTGTGTAGCCAGACAAAACCAGCTGAGTTCAACAATAAATTGTGGATGAATTTATCACGGCTATTTGATGTGTAATTTTTATAAAAAGTTCCTTAATAGCAGGTATATACATTAGCTATAGATCGTACACTGCATAATAAAACAGTCCCTAGTAAGCTTGTGTTTTCAGGGTGGACTGACTGTGTTATTTGGCATTAATAGACTGGTTTTACACACAACAACCTTCTATCCAAGCTGGGAGAGAGCGTGAGGACGGCTTATGTCCTGCAGGTTGATTAGAATTGCTGTTGCATTGAACATTTACTTTACAATTTGCAATGTGTACATTTCTAACTTTAATCACTGAAAAAGTTATTACATTTATTGCCACCAGCCAGCAGTTGTGACACCATGTATAGCTTCGTGAAACATTAGGCTTAACATGAGAAAATGATGAACAAATAGGCCTACCAATAAACCATTAGCTACAGCAACACTATACATGCCCAGGCACCACAGAAAGGTATCATCGATTCTATACTGAACAAAAATATAAACACACAACAAGTGTTGGTCCCATGTTTCATGAGCTGAAATAAAAGATCCCAGAACTTTTCCATACGCACAAAAAGCTTATTTCTCTCAAATGTTTTGCTATAATTTGTTACACAGGTTACACAGGTGCACCTTGTGCTGGGGAAAATTAAAGGTCACTCTAAAATGTGCAGTTTTGTCACACAACACAATGCCACAGATGTCTCAAGTTTTGACGGGATGTGCAATTGGAATGCTGGCTGCAGGAATGTCCACCAGAGCTGTTACCAGAGAATTTAATGTTAACTTCTCTTCCATAAGCCAACGTAGTTTTCGAGAATTTGTTAGTACGTCCAACCGGCCTCACAAAAGCAGACCATGTGTAACCACGCCAGACCAAGACCTCCAGATCCAGCTTCTTAACCTGTGGGATCGTCTGAGAACAGTCACCCGGACAGCTGACGAAATAGTGTAATAATGTAATAAAGCCCTTTTGTGGAGAAAAACTCATTTTGATTGGCTGGGCCTGGCTCCCCAGTGGGTGGGCCTATGCCCTCCCAGGCCCGTCCATGGCTGAGCCGCTGCCCAGTCATGTGAAATCCATAGATTGGGGAGTAATGAATTTATTTCAATGAACTGATTTCCTTATATGAACTGTAACTCAGTAAAATCGTTGACATTATAGCATGTTGCCTTAATATTTTTGTTCAGTAGACTTGTTACAACTTTGCATGTTACCTAACCCTTCCCCTAACCTTAAACGTAACCATTTAACCTTACTCCTAACATTAACTCTAACCTTAACCCTAACCTAGCTAACATTAGCATTAGCCACTTAGCCACCATTAGAAACAACAAATTGGAATTTGTAACACATCATACCTATTGGAATTTGTAACATACTACACGTCCTACATATCATATTATGTAATGTAACCTAATTTTACATATCAAACTAAATGGCGTTGCACAGATTTTAGTGACATATAATACATTTTCCTCTGAGACCAGGTTGATCTATGCTGCAGTTGTCTATGTGCTGGAGGGCTAGGGTCAGTCTGTTATATCCGGTTTAATTATCCTGTCTGATCTGTGGTCCTGTGTGAATTTAAGTATGCTCCCTCTAATTATCTCTTTCTCCCTCTCTTTCTCCCTCCCCTCCCTCCCCTAGGACCATGCCTCAGGACTACCTGGCCTGATGACTCATTTCCAGTGGCAAATTTAGCATGTAAATCTTGGTGGGGCAAACATTTTCGAGGGGGGGGGGGGGGGGGGGGCAGCAAGGCCACTACACAACAGAACACTAAACAATACATTTTTTGCACTGTAATGGTGACAAACGGTGCACACAAACTGTTAGGGCCTACATAAAGCTGTCCCAACAGCAGAGTCCCAACAGCAGTCCCAACACCTTACCACTGCTACACCTGGCTCTCAGTGGAGCCTTGTCTGGCAGCAAAACAGTTCATTCAGCCTCATTTACCGCCTTTAAAAAAACATGGCTGACTTGCTTTAACAAATGTGGTTTCTACTGACAATTGAGATGTACAAACTATGGCAAAAGAGGACGACATGACTGCACGGCCAGGCACAACTCCAACACCATCATTAAGTTTGTAGACGACACAACAGTGGTAGGCCTGATCACCGACAACGACTAGACAGCCTATAGGGAGGAGGTCAGAGACCTGGCCGTGTGTTGCCAGGACAACAACCTCTCCCTCAACGTGATCAAGACAAAGGAGATGATTGAGGACTACAGGAAAAGGAGGACTGAGCACACCCCCATTCTCATCGATGGGGCTGTAGTGGAGCAGCTTGAGAGTTTTCAGTTTCTTGGTGTCCACATCACCAACAAACTAGAATGGTCCAAGCACACCAAGACAGTCGTGAAGAGGGCACGACAAAACCTATTCCCTAATAGGAGATTTGGCATGGGTCCTCAGATCCTCAAAAGGTTCTACAGATGCACCATCGAGAGCATGGTTGCATCACTGCCTGGTATGGCAACTGCTCGGCCTCCAACCGCAAGGCACTACAGAGGGCAGTACGTACGGCCCAGTACATCACTGGGGCCAAGCTTCCTGCCATCCAGGACCTCTATACCAGGCGGTGTCAGAGGAAGGCCCTAAAAATAGGTTGTGTAGGTTCACAGACTATTTGCATTGACCCTCCCTCTTTTATGCCACTGCTACTCTCTGTTTATTATCTATGCATAGTCACTTTAAGAACTCCTGTACCGCCTGTATATATTCTCTGTATTGTTATTTTACTGCTGCTCTTTAACTACTTGTTACTTTTATTTGTATTCTTATTTTTTAAACTGCATTGTTAGGGGCTTGTAAGTAAGCATTTCACTGTATTCGGCGCATGTGACGAATAACATTTGATTTGATTTGAGTTCTTGACACTCAAACCGGTGCGCCTGGCACCTACTACCATACCCCGTTCAAAAGCACATACATCTTTTCTCTTGCCCATTCAGGTACCCCATTCCCTGTGGACATGCCTTTCGCTGCAAGATGGCCATCAATGGACAAAGACGCATTGATTGTATCATAGTGTTCTGATATATGTGTCATTTGTACTTAACCTCCTTCTCTCCCAGTGTGTGCAGGCTGTGTTCAGGTCCCTGTCGTCTCTGGAGAAGACAGTAGAGAAGTGTCACATTGAGCTGGATGGAAGAGTCTAACCTTCACCCTGCAGTACAAACATGGTAACGTGCAGTAAAACCATAGAGCAGTTTGATATGAAGACCCCTTTAAACCTCCTCGCACCATTAGCTTTCCCCTAACTATGGCATATTGTGTGTGTGTGTGTGTGTGTGTGTGCCGTAGGGCGGCTGAAGACACACGACCTGTCATTCCAGGACAGTGAGAGTCTGCAGGCCGTATTTGATGAAGAGAGCCGTGCCAACGTGCTTCGCGCCCCCAGCCCTGGTCAGCACATTTCTCCCTCTACTTCTCTCTCTTTCTCTCCCTCTCTCTCATGCTGCCTCTCCCTCTCTCTCTCTCTCTCTCTCTCTCTCTCTCTCTCTCTCTCTCCTTCTTTCTCTCCCTCTCTCTCAAATCAAATGTTATTTGTCACATGTGCCGAATACAACAGGTGTAAACCTTACAGTGAAATGCTTACTTACAAGCCCCTAACTGTCACGGATCCCTCTGGAACTTTCATTGCACACACCTGGCCCTTATTCCCACTGATTGTACTTGTATAAGTGTGCCATTTGGTTTCCATTGGGCTGTCATTTTTTGTTCCACTGTCCGTTGGTGCATGTGAGTACCTGTACTGTGCGTTTTTGGCTTTCGTGCCATTGTGGATTGCGCAGATGATTACGGGTCTCGTCCCGTGTGTTAATCATTGTGAGCGTGTGTTAATTATTCAAGGTACTCCTCGCTCTTTGGTTTGGGTTTCAACCCTGCGTTTTGTTATAGTGTTTGTTTGGTCGTCGTCCTGTGCCTTTACATGGCACGCCGCAATTTGGGTACAATAAAGACTCCTGTTACGCATTCCTACATCTGTCTCCCGAATCATTTACCAACGTGACTCCAACCAACAATGCAACAAGAAAAATAACTGTTTAGAAAGTATTTAAGCTGAAGAAAAAAATGAATAAATAAAAAATAAAAAATAGATAATTAAAGAACAACAATAAAATAACAGTAGAGAGGCTGTGTACGGGGGGTACCAGTATAGTCAATGTGGAGGCTATATACAGGGGGTACCAGTATAGTCAATGTGGAGGCTATATACAGGGGGGTACCAGTATAGTCAATGTGGAGGCTATATACAGGGGGTACCAGTATAGTCAATGTGGAGGCTATATACAGGGGGTACCAGTATAGTCAATGTGGAGGCTATATACAGGGGGTACCAGTATAGTCAATGTGGAGGCTATATACAGGGGGTACCAGTATAGTCAATGTGGAGGCTATATACAGGGGGTACCAGTATAGTCAATGTGGAGGCTATATACAGGGGGTACCAGTATAGTCAATGTGGAGGCTATATACAGGGGGTACCAGTATAGTCAATGTGGAGGCTATATACAGGGGGTACCAGTATAGTCAATGTGGAGGCTATATACAGGGGGTACCAGTATAGTCAATGTGGAGGCTATATACAGGGGGTACCAGTATAGTCAATGTGGAGGCTATATACAGGGGGTACCAGTATAGTCAATGTGGAGGCTATATACAGGGGGTACCAGTATAGTCAATGTGGAGGCTATATACAGGGGGTACCAGTATAGTCAATGTGGAGGCTATATACAGGGGGTACCAGTATAGTCAATGTGGAGGCTATATACAGGGGGTACCAGTATAGTCAATGTGGAGGCTATATACAGGGGGTACCAGTATAGTCAATGTGGAGGCTATATACAGGGGGTACCAGTATAGTCAATGTGGAGGCTATATACAGGGGGTACCAGTATAGTCAATGTGGAGGCTATATACAGGGGGTACCAGTATAGTCAATGTGGAGGCTATATACAGGGGGTACCAGTATAGTCAATGTGGAGGCTATATACAGGGGGTACCAGTATAGTCAATGTGGAGGCTATATACAGGGGGTACCAGTATAGTCAATGTGGAGGCTATATACAGGGGGTACCAGTATAGTCAATGTGGAGGCTATATACAGGGGGTACCAGTATAGTCAATGTGGAGGCTATATACAGGGGGTACCAGTATAGTCAATGTGGAGGCTATATACAGGGGGTACCAGTATAGTCAATGTGGAGGCTATATACAGGGGGTACCAGTATAGTCAATGTGGAGGCTATATACAGGGGGTACCAGTATAGTCAATGTGGAGGCTATATACAGGGGGTACCAGTATAGTCAATGTGGAGGCTATATACAGGGGGTACCAGTATAGTCAATGTGGAGGCTATATACAGGGGGTACCAGTATAGTCAATGTGGAGGCTATATACAGGGGGTACCAGTATAGTCAATGTGGAGGCTATATACAGGGGGTACCAGTATAGTCAATGTGGAGGCTATATACAGGGGGTACCAGTATAGTCAATGTGGAGGCTATATACAGGGGGTACCAGTATAGTCAATGTGGAGGCTATATACAGGGGGTACCAGTATAGTCAATGTGGAGGCTATATACAGGGGGTACCAGTATAGTCAATGTGGAGGCTATATACAGGGGGTACCAGTATAGTCAATGTGGAGGCTATATACAGGGGGTACCAGTATAGTCAATGTGGAGGCTATATACGGGGGGTACCAGTATAGTCAATGTGGAGGCTATATACGGGGGGTACCAGTATAGTCAATGTGGAGGCTATATACGGGGGGTACCAGTATAGTCAATGTGGAGGCTATATACGGGGGGTACCAGTATAGTCAATGTGGAGGCTATATACGGGGGGGTACCAGTATAGTCAATGTGGAGGCTATATATGGGGGGTACCAGTATAGTCAATGTGGAGGCTATATACAGGGGGTACCAGTACAGAGTCAATGTGGAGGCTATATACAGGGGGTACCAGTACAGAGTCAATATGGAGGCTATATACAGGGGGTACCAGTATAGTCAATGTGGAGGCTATATACAGGGGGTACCAGTACAGAGTCAATATGGAGGCTATATACAGGGGGTAACAGTATAGTCAATGTGGAGGCTATATACGGGGGGGTACCAGTACAGAGTCAGTGTGGAGGCTATATACAGGGGGTATCAGTACAGAGTCAATGTGGAGGCTATATACGGGGGGTACCAGTACAGAGTCAATGTGGAGGCTATATATGGGGGGGTACCGGTACAGAGTCAATGTGGAGGCTATATACAGGGTGTACCGGTACAGAGTCAATGTGGAGGCTATATACGGGGGGTACCAGTACAGAGTCAATGTGGAGGCTATATACTATGTACCAGTACAGAGTCAATGTGGAGGATATATACGGGGGGTACCAGTACAGAGTCAATATGGAGGCTATATACAGGGGGTACCAGTACAGAGTCAATGTGGAGGCTATATACAGGGGGTACCAGTACAGAGTCAATGTGGAGGCTATATACGGGGGATACCAGTACAGAGTCAATGTGGAGGCTATATACAGGGGGTACCAGTACAGAGTCAATGTGGAGGCTATATACAGGGGGTACCAGTACAGAGTCAGTGTGGAGGCTATGTATGGGGGGTACCAGTACAGAGTCAATGTGGAGGCTATATACTATGTACCAGTACAGAGGCTATATACTATGTACCAGTACAGAGTCAATGTGGAGGCTATATACGGGGGGTACCAGTACAGAGTCAATGTGGAGGCTATATACTATGTACCAGTACAGAGTCAATGTGGAGGCTATATACGGGGGGTACCAGTACAGAGTCAATATGGAGGCTATATACAGGGGGTACCAGTACAGAGTCAATGTGGAGGCTATATACAGGGGGTACCAGTACAGAGTCAATGTGGAGGCTATATACGGGGGATACCAGTACAGAGTCAATGTGGAGGCTATATACAGGGGGTACCAGTACAGAGTCAATGTGGAGGCTATATACGGGGGGTACCAGTACAGAGTCAATGTGGAGGCTATATATGGGGGGTACCGGTACAGAGTCAATGTGGAGGCTATATACAGGGTGTACCGGTACAGAGTCAATGTGGAGGCTATATACGGGGGGTACCGGTACAGAGTCAATGTGGAGGCTATATACTATGTACCAGTACAGAGTCAATGTGGAGGCTATATACGGGGGTGTACCAGTACAGAGTCAATATGGAGGCTATATACAGGGGGTACCAGTACAGAGTCAATGTGGAGGCTATATACAGGGGGTACCAGTACAGAGTCAATGTGGAGGCTATATACAGGGGGTACCAGTACAGAGTCAATATGGAGGCTATATACGGGGGGTACCGGTACAGAGTCAATGTGGAGGCTATATACTATGTACCAGTACAGAGTCAATGTGGAGGCTATATACGGGGGGTACCAGTACAGAGTCAATATGGAGGCTATATACAGGGGGTACCAGTACAGAGTCAATGTGGAGGCTATATACAGGGGGTACCAGTACAGAGTCAATGTGGAGGCTATATACGGGGGATACCAGTACAGAGTCAATGTGGAGGCTATATACAGGGGGTACCAGTACAGAGTCAATGTGGAGGCTATATACAGGGGGTACCAGTACAGAGTCAGTGTGGAGGCTATGTATGGGGGGTACCAGTACAGAGTCAATGTGGAGGCTATATACTATGTACCAGTACAGAGTCAATGTGGAGGCTATATACGGGGGGTACCAGTACAGAGTCAATATGGAGGCTATATACAGGGGGTACCAGTACAGAGTCAATGTGGAGGCTATATACAGGGGGTACCAGTACAGAGTCAATGTGGAGGCTATATACGGGGGATACCAGTACAGAGTCAATGTGGAGGCTATATACAGGGGGTACCAGTACAGAGTCAATGTGGAGGCTATATACAGGGGGTACCAGTACAGAGTCAGTGTGGAGGCTATGTATGGGGGGTACCAGTACAGAGTCAATGTGGAGGCTATATACGGGGGTACCAGTACAGAGTCAATGTGGAGGCTATATACGGGGGGTACCAGTACAGAGTCAATGTGGAGGCTATATACGGGGGGTACCAGTACAGAGTCAATGTGGAGGCTATATACGGGGGGTACCAGTACAGAGTCATTGTGGAGGCTATATACAGGGGGTACCGGTACAGAGTCAATATGGAGGCTATATACGGGGGGTACCGGTACAGAGTCAATGTGGAGGCTATATACAGGGTGTACCAGTACAGAGTCAATGTGGAAGCTATATACAGGGTGTACCAGTACAGAGTCAATGTGGAGGCTATATACGGGGGGTACCGGTACAGAGTCAATGTGGATACTATATACGGGGGGTACCGGTACAGAGTCAATGTGGAGGCTATATACAGGGGGTACCGGTACAGAGTCAATGTGGAGGCTATATACGGGGGTACCAGTACAGAGTCAATGTGCGGGGGCACCGGTTAGTCGAGGTAATGCGTACATGTAGGTAGAGGTAAAGTGACTATGCATAGGTAATAAACAGAGAGCGTAAAAATGGGGGAGGGTGGGGACAATGGACACATGTGAATATTAAGTTATTAGGATATTTTGTGTTTCCTGTGTATGACTAATTTGTGTGTGTATCTGTTTTTGTCTGCCTCGTGGTGTTAAGTGTAACAGACAGTGTTCTGGAGGTGAACTTCGTGCTCGCCACTCTCTGGCAACTCCAACCTCCGTAACCATAACATCAACAACACAAAACGGTAAATTAACATTAACTGTGAAACATTCAGAGCAGTCATACCTCTTTGTACAGGACCCTGCTCTTTACCCAGAATCCCCTCCTCTCTCCCCAGAGCTCGCTTGCCGCCAGCTCCTGACAACTCGACGAGTGACAACATCGACTCCTACCTCATCGCCATGGAGTCCCTCCGGTACACCCGCAGCTCGGTCGGACCCCCTCGCCCAATCACAACCCAGCCACATGTAGCTTATCACAGTGCAAGGAAGAGGAGGAAGAGACAGAGGACACTGAAAGACCTCCCAGTAAAGAGGTGAGCTTTGTTGTCGAAGGGCTGAGTGGCACAACTGCTGGGTTCAAAATGTAAGACCAACCCCTCTCTCGCTCTCCCACTCAAATCGAATCAAATCTCTCCCTCTCTATCCCTGCTCTGTTCCGCTCCCTGTTTTTCGGGTCAGTCTGTCCCACTGATTCTCAACTGACCAATCAAAGGATCAAGAGCCAGGAAGGGCTGGCCAGCGACAGCGAGGATGATACCCCAGCAGCATCGCTGTGACATTGGGGTGTTGGAACAGGAGCACTGTGTGATTGTGAGACTGTGTGTAAATCCATTTCACACCACTTATGGTATCCCTATGAGGACAAATATTTAAAGAGATTCAGCCTTTTTATTGGACCATGATGATGACATCACCCCGGGGACTCCGGAGTTATGAGGAATTGAACAACAAGCACTTCCTGTTTATGTTGGCATGTCAATGATCAATGTACACAAGCCCTAGAATAAAACAAACACTATTTTCCTGAGTTAGAAAAAATAATTGTTTTATTTACATTCCAGAAAAGTCTACAATTGAAGGAAATGTTTTATGGGTAATTTTTGTGGTTTGTAAAATATTTTTAGATGTCGATTTCTTTCCTTGCTTGTTAAAAGTATGTCTCCATAGACGGAGTAGAGTTTCTTTTGGAACCAAATGTCTGTGAGCCGCTGTTTCCGGGGAGGGGTACTTTGCTGTGTTGCACCTGAAAACTCTTCCCTCTCGTCTGAGGCTTCCTCCTCTCCCTCTTTCGCTCTTTCTCCTCTTTTTCCATCTCCTTCTCCCTCTTCTTCCGTAACTTCTCCTCCTCTTTCTCCCTCCTCTCCTGTTCCCTCCGTCTCCTCCTCCTCTCTCTGGAGCTCAGCTCCTCCTCTTCCTCCCCCCTGACCGTGCACCCCTCACCTGTCCCGTCACTAAAGTCCTGGATCAGGATTTTGGGGACAGGGACTTTAGGTTCCCCTTTCTCCCTGCCCTGTTTGGACTGCTCCCTTTTGAGCCTGCGGAAGAGACCAAATCGCCTGGGGGTGTCGGTTGGTTCTCTGCCTGGTTTGGACACAGTCTGAGGTGGGACAGTGCCTGGGATGCTCCCTGTGACATGTCGTGGTGATTCTGGGTGTTTTGGTACCTGAATTGGAGCTGTGGTGTTAGGTTGTAGTTGGTCGAACTGAATGAGGCCTGCATTTGATTGGTTAGAGTGTGTGAAGGTGGGTTGTGATTGGTTGGGGTCGGTGAAGAGATCCTCAGAGAGCCTTCGAGTGAGCTTCCGTGAGCTGGAGGACTTGCAGTGCCGGAAGTCTCCGGAAGTGGTTGCCAAAGGTCCATCACGGGCCTGAGTCCTTTGGGAGGAGATGTCCGCGTGTGTGGATACTGGGTTGCCAGATCCAGCCTTTGAGTCTGCAGGAGGTGGAGACTCGCTCTTTTCACTCTTACTTTGGGACTTTGGGTTGCCAGGTATGAGAGGGAGGTCAGCTTTCAGTGATTCCCCCTGATGTGATGGTGGAAGGATGTCAGTTGAGGCTTCCTGAGAGGGAAATGTTAATGCTTCCTCTTCTTTCTCTCCTTCACTCTCTCTGACGTTCTGGGTCTCCTGATTCTCCTCTGGATGGATGGTGACTGGACCCTGGGGTTCTTCAGGAATCTTCTGGTCTTGGCCTGCTTGGTCTTGGCCTGAGGTCAACTCTGGAGAAACCTGGCTCTGATTGGCTGGTGATATCCTAGAGAGCTCTGTGTATTGTACCTCTATCTTTGATGCTGTCTCTGTGTGTGTCCAAATTTCATTTGGGGACGCTATGACCGCCTCTATCCCTGTGCTTGTGTCAGTGGTGTCCTCTATCCCTGTGTTTGTGTCAGTGGCTTCCTCTATCCCCGTGTCAGTAGTTTCCTCTGTCCCTGTGTCAGTAGTTTCCTCTGTCCCTGTGTCAGTAGTTTCCTCTGTCCCTGTGTCAGTGGTTTCCTCTGTCCCTGTGTCAGTGGTTTCCTCTGTCCCTGTGTCAGTAGTTTCCTCTATCCCTGTGTCAGTGGTTTCCTCTGTCCCTGTGTCAGTGGTTTCCTCTATCCCTGTGTCAGTGGTTTCCTCTGTCCCTGTGTCAGTGGTTTCCTCTGTCCCTGTGTCAGTAGTTTCCTCTATCCCTGTGTCAGTGGTTTCCTCTGTCCCTGTGTCAGTGGTTTCCTCTATCCCTGTGTCAGTGGTTTCCTCTGTCCCTGTGTCAGTGGTTTCCTCTATCCCTGTGTCAGTGGTTTCCTCTGTCCCTGTGTCAGTAGTTTCCTCTGTCCCTGTGTCAGTAGTTTCCTCTGTCCCTGTCCCTGTGGTTTCCTCTGTCCCTGTGTCAGTGGTTTCCTCTGTCCCTGTGTCAGTAGTTTCCTCTGTCCCTGTGTTAGTAGTTTCCTCTGTCCCTGTGTCAGTAGTTTCCTCTGTCCCTGTGTCAGTAGTTTCCTCTGTCCCTGTGTCAGTGGTTTCCTCTGTCCCTGTGTCAGTGGTTTCCTCTGTCCCTGTGTCAGTAGTTTCCTCTGTCCCTGTGTCAGTAGTTTCCTCTGTCCCTGTGTCAGTAGTTTCCTCTGTCCCTGTGTCAGTAGTTTCCTCTGTCCCTGTGTCAGTAGTTTCCTCTGTCCCTGTGTCAGTGGCTTCCTCTGTGCGCGTCTCTGTCCCTACCTCTATCTCTGACTCTTTCTCTGTCTCTATGTGTGTATCAGCCTCCATCTGTGACCCCAAGTCTGCCTCTACTCTTATGTCTGCCTCTATGTGCATCGCTGACTCATTTTCTCCCTGTGTCTCTGTTTCTGTATGTGCCTCTACCTCAGTTTCTACCCCTGTTTGTCTCTCTGCCTCAGATTTTTTGTCTGTGTGTGTCTCCATTGCTGCCCCTTTGTGTGACTGTGTCTCTGTACGTGCCTCCATCTCCTTGTTGGTATCAGTCTCTGTGTTCGTCTCTTTGTCTCTCTCTCTCAGTGACCCAATGTCTGTTTCTGCCTCTAAGTTTGTATCTGCCTCTTGTTGCGTATCTGTGTGTTGTCCTTTCTGTACCTCAGCCTTCATTTCCTCCTCTGTCTTGGCTTCTGTGTGAATCTGGATCTCTGTCACTGTTTCCTCCTCTGTCTTGGCTTCTGTGTGAATCTGGATCTCTGTCACTGTTTCCTCCTCTGTCTTGGCTTCTGTGTGAATCTGGATCTCTGTCACTGTTTCCTCCTCTGTCTTGGCTTCTGTGTGAATCTGGATCTCTGTCACTGTTTCCTCCTCTGTCTTGGCTTCTGTGTGAATCTGGATCTCTGTCACTGTTTCCTCCTCTGTCTTGGCTTCTGTGTGAATCTGGATCTCTGTCACTGTTTCCTCCTCTGTCTTGGCTTCTGCATGTGTCTCTGTCTCCTTGCGTTCCTCTGCCTCACCCTTTGTCTCTGTCACTATGTGCTCTGTGACGACACGTGCACTCTCTGTTGACTGTTTGCTCAGTACTTCCTGTGTTTCCATGGAGCCTTTACTGTGGTTAGTTTCCTGTGACTGGCTGTCGCTGTGCTGCTCAGAGGCCTGTGTCTCGCTGAATCCACCCTGCTCCTCCTCCTGGCCCTGTGAGGTGACGCGAGGGTCAGAGGTGAGCTCACGCTGCTGGGACGCTACTCCGGCTGAATCTGGAGTCATATGGGTCTTTTGGGTTCTGTCCTGTTCTGATGGTTCTTTGTGTTCTAACGGTTCTCTCAGTTCCACTGGTTCCCTGTCCTCTGTAGTAGGAGGTAGAACACCCTGAGCCCTCACTGGATTACCATCCTTCTCACTTCCTCCACCCAGATCCACTCCCTCGCTTCTCTCCTTCCACGCCTCCTCTGAAACCTTCCTCACCTCTCTGCCTCCCCCCTCCCACTCCCCTGTGTCTGTTTTGCTCCCTCTCTTCCACCTCTTGCGGAGGAGCGAGGGAGACAGGGAGAGGAGGGAGGGCGAGCGAATCGGTGGGATGGACAGGTTTCCTTTCGCCCTCTCCTTCCTGTTCCTCTCCTCCTCCCTCTCTCGAGCCCTCGCCCACGCCATCCGATATCCGTGGCAACGACCCCGGGGATCAAAAGTGGAGGCAGGCCGCTCCTTCCTCCACTTCTCCAGCTCTTTCTCCGTCTGCCTCTCCAGATCCTTACCCGAAAGAGGGACAGAACACACCTGGGTGGGGGTGAAAGGGAGATGGAGAGTTGGTAAAAGTGGGGTAACACAGGTGTGTATTGTACATGCATGGTAGGATAGTTCAAGAATAACCGGTGTACATGAGGCCAGGTGTCTGACCTCTCCGATGAAGGTATCGTCCTCCTGCTGCACCTGCTCCCTCACACCCCTCAGCCTCTCCAGAGTCTCCATCTGGCCCTCGCACTCCTCCCTCTGCTCCACCCGGCCCAGAGCCCTGCGCACCAACACAACCGCCACCTGGAACAACACACGCACTCCTGATGGAGGGGGATGGAGAGGGTGAGAACGAAACACAGGATATGTGGGGAGTGAGAGGTAAGACTAACCAAACCCTTTGTTTGAAAGATACTTTCTTTAGGGCTCACGACAGACAGACAGACGGACGGACGGACAAACGGACAGACGGACAGACAGACAGACAGACAGAGACAGAGACAGAGACAGAGACAGAGACAGAGACAGAGACAGAGACAGAGACAGAGACAGAGACAGAGACAGAGACAGAGACAGAGACAGAGACAGAGACAGAGACAGAGACAGAGACAGAGACAGAGACAGAGACAGAGACAGAGACAGAGACAGAGACAGAGAGGGGAAGAGGGTCTCTGTATGTACTCTGTCATTCAGACAGACAAGATAGGGACAGAAGAGCAGGTGAATGGCAATAATATAAGTATAGATATACTGGATAACATATATGAATGAATAGATAGATGGATAGATTAATTAATTAATTCCCTCCTTCATTAACAGACCGTAGCAGAAGAACAGGTCCCAGACTCGGAGGAGGGTGTTGAATGGCAGGTGGCGTGTGAACAGGCACATCAGCCAATCGGTGGCGAACATCAGAGGCTCCACGCCGTGTCTCTGCAGATGCTTGTGGGTTGCGGGACATGTCTTCTTCAGCACCCAGGTCAGCATGGCCGCATCAAAGAGAACCCCCTCCTACAGACAACATTAGAGAGACAAGTGTCTGGAGAAATGCTATTCAGCTATGTTACAACAACCAAACCCTTTACTGATGAAAAACATATTGATGTACAGTAACAGTCATAGGTTTGGAGACACACACTTATTTATACTATTTTCTACATAGAAGAATAATAGTGAAGACATAAAAACGATGAAATAACACATATGGAATCATGTAGTAACCAAAAAAGCATTAAACAAATCTAAATATATTTTACATTTTAGATTCTTCAAAGTAGCCACCCTTTTCCTTGATGACAGATTTGCACACTCTTGGCATTCTCTCAACCATCTTTATCTGGAATGCTTTTCCAACATTCTTGAAGGAGTTCCTGAGCACTTGTTGGTTGCTTTTCCTTCACTCTGTGGTCCAACTCATCCCAAACCATCTCAATTGGGTTGAGGTCGGGTGACTGTGGAGGCCAGGTCATCTGATACAGCACTCCATCACTCCTCCTTGGTCAAATAGTCCTTATACAGCCTGGAGGTGTGTTGGGTCATTGTCCTGTTGAAAAACAAATGATAGACCCACCAGATGCAAACCATGCTGGTTACGTGTGCCTTGTATTCTAAATAAATCAGAAACAGTGTCACCAGCAAAGTACCCCCACACCATCACACCTCCTCCATGCTTCACGGTGGGAACCACACACGCGAGATCATCCATTCACCTACTCTGCATCTCACAAAGACACTTCAGTTGGAACAAAAATCTCAAATTTGGACTCATCAGACCAAAGGACCGATTTCCACCGGTCTAATGTCCATTGCTCATATTTCTTGGCCCAAGCAAGTCTCTTCTTCTTATTGGTGTCCTTTAGAAGGTGTTTCTTTGCAGCAATTCAACCATGGTCTGATTCACACAGTCTCCTCACACAGTCTCCTCTGAACAGTTGATGTTTAGATGTGTCTATTACTTGAACTCTGTGAAGCATTTATTTGGGCTACAATTTCTGAGGCTGGTAACTCTAATGAACTTATCCTCTGCAGAGAGGTAACTCTGGGTCTTCCATTCCCGGGGCGGTCCTCATGAGAGGCAGCTTCATCATAGCACTTGAAGGTTTTTGCGACTGCACTTGAAGAAACTTTCAAAGTTCTTGACATTTTCAGGATTGACTGACCTTCATGTCTTAAAGTAATGATGGACTGTCATTTCTCTTTCCTTAATTGAGCTGTTCTTGCCATAATATGGACTTGGTATTTTACCAAATAGGGCTATATTCTGTATACCACCCCTACCTTGTCACAACACAACTGATTGGCTCAAACGCATTAACAAGGAAAGGCATTTCACAGATGAACTTTTAACAAGGCACACCTGTTCATTGAAATGCATTCCAGGTGACTACCTCATGAAGCTGGTTGAGAGAATGCCAAGAGTGTGCAAAGCTGTCATCAAGGCGAATGGTGGCTACTTTGAAGAATCTCAAATATCAAATATATTTTGATTTGCTGAACACTTTTTGGGTTCTTTCATAGTTTTGATGTCTTCACTATTGTTCTACAATGTAGAAAAAAGTACAAATAAATGAAATCCCTGGAATGAGTAGGTGTGTCCAAACGGTTGACTGGCACTGTACATATGCAGTTTTCACTCTGTGAGTACTCTTTGGATCACTAATTGACCATGAGCGGTAAGTAACATTATCTTACCAGAAGGGGGCTGTAGTAGTCAGGGAGGTACTGTTCACTAATCTGTACCAGGCACCAGAATGCCTCCTATAGGAGGGGAAAGCAAAGGTAGAGATGGAAGGTTATTACAGGCTGTGACAGAGAGAAAGCTCAAGCTTGCCACCTATCCAGTCCTTTCATGTTGTTCAGGTGGATGGATGGTGATCGTAACCAGGGGCGCAATTTCACTGGGGACTGGGGCGAGGGGGGGACATGTCCTACATTCTGAAATGGCATTTTTATCCCCCCTAATTTTATCATTGGAATGTGATACAAAACGAGGCAACGTGTGCTTTAGGACCATGGGACGCCCCCGAGCGGTCGGGTAGGCTGTTTGGAGTGTTTATCCGACTGGATAAACAATAAGTAATCATAATAATTATGTCCCCCCCCATTTCTAAAACCAAAGTTGCGCCCCTGATTGTAACAGTACCTCAGTAGGCATGTTCATCAGCAGTACAGCTGCTACAGGTCCCTGGGCCTGACAGTATCCCTCGTCAGGCTTCAGCTGAGTAAAGGCCTTCAGCACGCGGAACAGACCACGCTGCCTACCCACACACACACAACACAACACTCAGATCAACCACAACACTGACGGGATAACACCAGACAATGTTTATACAACACTACAAAAAGAACGAGAGATGGAGAAAGATGTGTTGTATGTCATCATCGTTCCATAAATTGTACGAAGTATCATGAGGCTGTTTAACCCATGGCCATCTCTGGAGAGGAACATCTCATGGAAGGGGAACTGGCGGTCTAAGTCTCTCTCGATAATGTCCACACAGCTCTGTAGGGCAGGCCTGGAGTCCAGAGTCTGACAGAGGGAGAGAGATTTACCTGAGAACTTTACTCTACAATATTTGCATATTTACGGTAAGAATACCATAAAGGCCCAGTAAGAATAGTTTATTAGAACTTATCTATATAGTTGAGTTGTTTACTCTATCTTACCTGGTAGAGGTCCTTGTTGCGGTGCATTCTGTCTGTGGCGCCACACAGCAGTGGCCAACATTTAGCCCTGAGGGATGCTGGGATGCCTTTCTGACACTGCTCTTTGACCTGAGAGACCGGTGGAGAGTAAATGCCTGGGTCTGGTGTCCCAGGTTATATCAAAAACGCCAAGTACACACCTTGCTGGACTTCTTTAGTAAGACACGATCCCATTGGCTGATGATGTTGATCCACTTAGTCTCTCTCTGTCTAACGAGCTCAGGAGCAGGGCCTTCACTCCTGACACCGACATATCATAAGCAAAATAAGGTGATCACTTTAAGCATAGCTGTCATAATAACATTTTCAAGTCCATATCTTTCTAGGGCAGGTAACTAACTCCTCACTTGGACTCTTTCCTGTTTCTGAGGACCAAAGTCCTCTCTAAGGCAGCCAATATACCAAAATGTACTGAGTTGAGTCAACTGCACCTTCATGTCTCGTCACAGAGAAAGAGAACACCGTAAAGATACACAGGAAACAGGAAAACCGCATGGTGGGGGTATGACTATCTCCATAGCAACGGGTCAGGATGTTCAAGGACACAGAGTGAGAGAGTGTAGGAGATGACTGTTAAGAGAATGTCTGTTATATTTGTGTTCGGTTATTAGCTGGGTTTATTCTATGAACTAAATAAAGAATGACTTACATTTGTATCTATATAAAAAAAAAAGTACTGTGACGCTGAACTGTGATCTTTCGTGCTACAACTGTTTCTTTGCATGAAGTTGCAAGTTATAGGATGAGTCTTTAGTGTCTTCTGTTCACCAGAAATGTATTATAGCTCTGTTTGTTTCTCTTATCATAACTAATCAATCCTTTAAAGGGCCGTGCAGTTAAAAAGGTGATTTCCCTGCTGTTGTTTTTTAGGATATTTCCACACAGGTCAAAATAACACTGAAATTGTGTAAAAGCTACAGTTGAAGTCGGAAGTTTACATACACCTTAGCCAAAGACATTTAAACTCAGTTTTTCACAATTCCTGACATTTAATCCTCACACAAATTCCCTGTCTTAGGTCAGTTAGGATCACCACTTTATTTTGAGAATGTGAAATGTCAGAAGAATAGTAGAGAGAATGATTGATTTCAGATTGCATTTCTTTCATCACATTCCCAGTGGGTCAGAAGTTTGTAGGAGGCTTGTAGGCCTCCTTGCTCGCACATGCTTTTTCAGTTCTGCCCACAAATTTTCTATAGGATTGAGGTCAGGGCTTTGTGATGGCCATTTTTTAAGCCATTTTGCCACAACTTTGGAAGTATGCTTGGGGTCATTTTACATTTTAAAGACCCATTTGTAACCAAGCTTTAACTTCCTGACTGATGTCTTGAGATGTTGATTCAATCGATCCACATCATTTTTCTTCCTCATGATGCCTTCTATTTTGTGAAGTTCACTAGTCCCTCTTGCAGCAAAGTACCCCCTCTTATTTGTGTAAGAGCTTTTTGAAAAAAAAAAACTATAATTTCAGGCTGTTCAGGTGGGATGGAACTTTTGGCCATATCGTGATGTCACAATGTGATCTGATTATAATAGACCAATGACTGTTCATCTGGGTAAGGGGGTGGGCTCTAGACCATCCTATCCGCCAAGCATGGCTGTGTATGTAAATATCTTCAAATTTGTTTCCTAAAGCCTACATTTGTGGTCACCAACTGGTCGATCGCGTTCAACTGGTCAATCTTCAAGGCATTCCTAGTCGATCACCAAACATTTCTGTAGAAAAGCCAACAATAAAGGCTTGCACTCCTTTTATTATTATTTTTTCCAGGTTGCACTGTTGATGGTAGGTACACTTGATTCAGAAGCCCTGGCAAAGGTAAATTGTTCCCATTTTAAACTATTTAATTTGCCCGAGGACCGGGAGATCTGTGGCTAACTAGAGTGTGCCTACTGCGCTGGCCAATCGGATAGCTCCAATCACAGTTACTACAGCTGCCACAGTAAAGTTTGATACTAGCCTACGTGAGATTTCACTACTTTTAAAACCATGACCAGAGAGAGACTGTCAAAGAATACAGCAAAGAGCTGCTTTTTAATGAGTGAGTTCATGCCTAAGTTTTTATTCAGCACTCTCAACACTGTTTTATTCAACACTATTACAAAACAGAAAACGTGCTTCTCCCTACTTCCACTTGAGCTGCAGCGGCAATTAAATGAGTAACCAAGTGTCTTGATAGCCCTGCGTTTTTATTATTATCTGCAGCTCGTCGTGTCTTTTTTAATATCGAGGAATATTTCACTTTCTCTGGTCATAGGAACAACATGAATTTGTGCATGAGGCAGTGCCACTCGAGTTTCGCCATCAGGTGGAAGACGGTGGGCCCTCTCTCTGGTCAGTCTCACCGGAGGAAAGGAAGGAGAGAGCAGGGACTGTGAGAGGTGGACTATTTGCTGCTCTCTCCATCCTTCCCTGAGCTGCGACTAATGACCTGAAGATCACTGACGTCATGATTTGACCTAGTTTCTTTCCGAGTTCCCAGTTGTCCTGAAAGCACCATGACCATCAGATGCAGGTACCATCAGGCCATTATAATAAAAAAGCAAATTATTTAAATGTATTTACATTTACTGTACAAACCTCATTCCTACACGACTGTCTTTGTTAGATTAATGTTACATTTTTTAAGTCAAGGGAAATAAATTATTACAAGTATTTTTTTGTTATTTTCGCTAAATAAACCCACAGTGATTTATTAGACATACAGTGGTGATTTAAAAATAAAATGAGAAAGACTGTACAAGGGCTTTAAAAAAAAAAAGAGAGAGAGAAAATGTAAACCTTTACAGTGAAGAGTGAGAGAGAGAGAGAACAGAAACAGGTTTTCAGTGCTGCTAAGCCAGAGACTGCTTTGTACTGACCCGGCAGTGGATCCATTCACCAGGATGAAGCCGAAGCGGTCTGTCTCTGTGGCTGGAGTTGGAACACTGACCTCTGACCCCCTGTCAGAACCAGAAATGTCCTCTCCGCTGGGGGGCATCTGAGTCGGAGTGGACGCACTCAGCATCTTACTCTACTGAGAGAGGAAAGGTCCCAGTTTCAAACATTCTCATCACTTCTGTATTGATGGACCAGAGTGTGTCCGTTGTGTGTGTCTGTACTTTATGTGTGTTAGAGCTAAAGTAAGTATACTTATAAGAATACTTATCCTGTATATTAAAACACTTAGATCAAACCTACAGCCTATTGTTACATAAATAAAGTACTTTAACACAATCTAGGCTTCATACATACAGTGTGGTGCTACAGAATCTATCCACAGCATCAACAGATTAAGTTGTTCAATTTGAAGCTGAGGTGAAGCCAAATCTGCTTCCTACCTCGACACTAACTGTGACTGTTACCATATTCGGTAGTTATAAAGTAGCAATGGTGTAAAATCAAATACCTTTGAGTTCTCTCACTCCTCTTTGATCACTGGGTGGAATGCTTGCTAGAGGGAAGTGTTTGGTTAGAACGAGATTGGAAAGAAAGAGAGAAACTTCCGCTATTCAGTCTTGCGCTCTCACAAACTCATATTGGGAAGTCATTATTGTGTGTGTGTATGTATATATATATATATATGTGTGTGTGTGTGTGTCAGTGGTGGCTGGTGGGAGGAGCTATAGGAGGAAGGGCTCATGGTAAAGGCTGGAATGGAATAAATGGAATGGAATCAAACAGATCAAACATATAGAAACCGCACATGAATTCCTTTCAAGCCATTACAATGAGCCCTTCCTCCTATAGCTGCTCCCACCAGTCTCCACTGGTGTGTATGTCTGTGTCTAAATGACTGTGTATAATAGCATTGTAAAATAGGAGGGTGGTGTGATGAATAATACCATATTTTGTTATGCACTGGATAGTAAGTGCATAGAACTTTGCCACATTCAAAATGGCGACTATGTCTACCCAGGTCTACAGTACACTGCTGTTTCACAAGCCTCGTCTGAGTTCCCCTCCTCTCGGAGCAACAGTGCAAGTGCATAGACGGTTGTCCCTTGCGTCTGTTATCACAGGTTGTGGGAGCAGGTATGTTTCACAATGTTTGATGCTGTTTTTTTAAACAAATATGTAATTTGACAATGTTTATTTTGTTTTTGAATCGGTATTCCTGCATTTTCAATTACAGTGCTTAGAATACTTGCGAAGTAAACGGTCCGGTCTGGACAGCGGTATTTAAGTACGCAGCATGTAATTATTGTTGCCTGAACAGCTTCACCATCATATGGTCCCGACAGCTCAGATAGCCTACTGTCGATAGTGAGTTATTATTCAGAGTTTTAAATAGAACCGTTTTTCCTCAAGGTTTATTTATCAAAACAGCCTAGTTAAAGTTATAAACTATTCGGAATTTAGGAGAAACTGCACGCTTTGTCTTTCAACTTTCTTTGCTAGTGACAACGTCTTCCTACAGTTGTAGCCTATACATTGTACATTTTGGGGGGCTACAATTGTACGGTAGCCTGCAGTATTTATTTGTAAGGTCAGTGTGATTGGCTGTGAAAGTGCTTATGCATGGCGCCTTTGTGTGACCTGTGACGTCACCGAAAGGCCAGATTGGGTATGGGAGATTAGGAAAGTGCAGGGTAAAGCAGCTGCCTGACAATCTGTTCACCACCTTACAGACACTCACGAAGAGGTTTGTGTTTAGGATGTGCTCACTGGAGGTCACGTAGGGGCAGAGAGAAAGGTTGTTTCTGCTGTTGGACATGTGGGATCAGGAATCCACAATTTTGCCTATTTGCCTCATTGACCAACTATTCAACAAATGGTCCATATCTCTCTCCAGTTTCTTCTTGCTTCGATGTCTACTGCAGTGCGTTTGCTTTACTGCCCCAGGCCAGGTAAGACTAGACACCTGTAAATCAAATTGCTATCATTGGGGGGGTGTGACGGCTACATGTGTCACGGCTACATGTGTCACTGTCTACTCTGTTTCTTTGGTAGGCACCTTTGGAGTTATCAGCCCCGGTTTGGTTCGACACTTCAGCCTCAGTGTGCAGAGAGGGATGTACAGTAAGTAACACAAATGTTGATATTCAGTAGTACCCATAACAACGAATTTGATTTGGCTTCATAGCTGCCTCTCTCATCTCTTGTTCTCTTCTTTGTCCTCTCTTGTTCTCCTCTCTCTCTCATCTTGTTCTCCTCTCTCTCTCTCTCTGTGTGTGTGTGTGTCTAGAGTATGTGAATGCCAAGGAACTTCCTCTTGATATGAGGTCCATCACAGACCGAGCTGCTCAGACTCTCCTGTGGACCGAGCTCTTCAGAGGTGACACACACCACTTGCATAACACAGTTTCTCTGGAGTCCCCCCCTCTAAAATAAAAACACAAATCAAAGTACAGACTCTACCGACCACTGTCCATGGTGCTGAAATTGCGATATGTCTATGCGGCTGCAAACATTGATAGGTTTTCTGGGGTGCCAGGGTTTAACTTAGGTTTAGCTAATGGATTAATGTGTATTGGTAGGCCTATTTGGTCGGCATTTTCTCATGTTAAGCCTAAAATTTCACAAAGCTATACACAGTGTCGCAATGCTTCTATTTTTAGACTGCTGGCTGGCAGCAATAATGCAATTAAAGTTGGACATTCAAACATTGCAGATTGTAAAATAAATGTTTGATGCAACAGCATACTAATCAGCTACCAATTAATTTTTGGGGGAAATATACAACTGTCCTGTATAGGTTACCAGAGCCTGCATGAGATGAGCCATCCTCACTCTCTCACCCAGCTTGGGTAAAAAGTTGTGCGTATAACCAGTCTATTAATACCAAATAATAGTCAGTCCACTCTCAAAACACTAGTTTATTTGGGTTTGTTTCATTATGCAGTGTACTATCTATAGCTATATACCGTATTTAGCTTTTTATAAAAATTCACATCAAATAGCCTAACAATGAGGAAAAAGTAGTTGTCTTGAGGATAAATTCAGCCACTATTTATTGTTGAACTCAGACGATTTTGTCTGGCTAGTAGCCTACACAAATGGGCTGCAATATTCAGGGTAAATTCAATTAAATCCAATTTAGGAGACTCCCCTGGTGTCCTGAAGGCTTCCTTTTTTGGTGTGCAAATGTTTTCGCCAAGGGCTGTAGGTCCAGGTTGGGAGCCTGACTGTTTTCTATAGTGAGTATTACCAACCCAGACTGTCTTTCCTGAGACATTGTGCGTTATATGTCCATTGTGCTGCACACAATTTAAACACAGTCTTAAATGATGCATGCCAAGATAGACCAGAGATAAGAGACAGTTGATATTGCAACCACACAACTCAAACGCTGGTTCACCATGTATGAACAAAAATGTAAACTGCTATCTTTTGTTCAAGCCCTCAAGAACTGTTGTCTGTTAAAGACGATAATCTGTTTGCATCTGGCAATTTATCGTCTGTCCAGTATCCAAATGACCTGTCCCCAGAGCTTCCTGTAGGCAACAGTTAATCTCTTTCCTTAACGCGTTGAGGCTGGCAATTAAGAATGAGAGGCTCAATTGAAGATGTTACAAACTTGCTAATTTTGAAGCACAACTCCCTTCACAGTTTTCCTGACGTTGCTACATAAATACAGCTGTTTTTACCATCCCTGTAACTGTCGCTTCTGCAGAGATTTTTGTTTTTTAAACTAAAAACCACAAAGAACTACCTGAGTAAGCTTCCCTCATTCCCTTTTTCAGTCACATTCCTGAAGCCCAAGAAACAAACGCTTAGCTCCCTAGTACATATGGAAATGAAAAATGTTTATGAATAACTTTTTGGAGGGTTACTGTTAAAATGATTTATTAAGTCAAATAAAATAGACATAGATGACAGACGAATGGGACCCCAGAGCTCGTGGGCCTTGCGGTACTCCAGTGATGCGCACACACACACACACCTTAAGTAACATTTCTTTACCTGTCTTTCCCACACACTCCTCCAGGATTGGGGATGACTATGAGTTACCTATTCCGCGAGCCCGCTACCATCAACTACCCATTTGAGAAGGGTCCCCTGTCTCCTCGTTTCCGTGGTGAACACGCTCTGCGCCGGTACCCCAACGGAGAGGAGCGCTGTATCGCCTGCAAGCTGTGTGAGGCTGTCTGCCCTGCCCAGGTGACCCATATACACCCACATAAACACACTGGTAAAGCACTACACTGCCCTCAATGCCCTGGCCACTATACTCACTAGTACTACAAACTACTGTATGTAGGCATATGCATCATTAATACCTGCTTGCCTTCGTAAAGTATTCAGACCCTTTGACTTTTTCCACATTGCAATAGGTTACAGCCTTATTCTAAAATTGTTTACATAGTTTTTTTCCATCCATCAATTGACACACAATACCCCATAATGACAAAGCAAAAACAGATTTTTATACATTTTTGCTCATTTATAAAAATTAACTTAAATATCACATTTACATAAGTATTAAGACCCTTTACTCAGTACTTTGTTGAAGCACCTTTGGCAGCGATTACAGCCTCAAGTCTTCTTGGGTATGATGCTACAAGCTTGGCACACCTGTATTTGGGGAGTTTCTCCCATTCTTCTCTGCAGATCCTCTCAAGCTCTGTCTGGTTGGATGGGGAGCGTCGCTGCACAGCATTTTTCAGGTCCCTCCAGAGATGTTCGATCGGGTTCAAGTCTGGGCTCTGGCAGGGCCACTCAAGGAAATTCAGATACTTGTCCCGAAGCTACTCCTGTGTTGTCTTGGCTGTGTGCTTAGGGTCGTTGTCCTGTTGGAAGGTGAAACTTTGCCCCAATCTGAACTCCTGAGTGCTCTGAAGCAGGTTTTCATCGATCTTTCTGTACTTTGCTCCGTTCATCTGTGCCTCGAACCTGACTAGTCTCCCAGTCCCTGCCGCTCAAAAACATCCCCACAGCATGATGTTGCCACTACCATGCTTCACTGTAGGGATGGTGCCAGGTTTCCTCCAGACATGACGCTTGGCATTCAGGCCAAAGAGTTCAATCTTGGTTTCATCAGACCAGAGAATCGTGTTTCTCATGGTCTGAAAGTCTTTAGGTTCCTTTTGGCAAACTCCAAGCGGGCTGTCATCTGCCTTTTACTGAGGAGTGGCTTCAGTCTGGCAACTCTACCATAAAGCCCTGATTGGTGGAGTGTTGCAGAGATGGTTGTCCTTCTGGCAGGTTCTCCCATGTCCACAGATGAACTCTAGAGTTCTGTCAGAGTGACCATCGGGTTCTTGGTCACCTCCCTGACCAAGGCTCTTCTACCCCAATTGCTCAGTTTGGCCGGGTGGCCAGCTCTAGGAATAGTCTTGGTGGTTCCAAACTTCTTCCATTTAAGAATGATGGAGGCCACTGTGTTCTTGGGACTCTTCAATGCTGTAGACATTTTTTAGTAACCTTCCTCGACGCAATCCTGTCTCGGAGTTCTACGGACAATTCCTTTGACCTCATGGCTTGGGTTTTGCTCTGACATGCACTGTCAACTGTAGGACCTTATGAAATCAAATGAATTTACCACAGGTGGACAGCAATCAAGTTGTAGAAACATCTTAAGGATGATCAATGGGAATAGGATGCACCTGAGCTTAATTTCGAGTGTCATGTAAATAAGGTATTTATGTCTAAAAACCTGTTTTTACTTTGTCATTATGGGGTATTATGTGTAGATTGAGGATTTTCTATTTTTGTTCATCCATTTTAGAACAAGGCTGTAATGTAACAAAATGTGGAAAAAGTCAAGGGGTCTGAATACATTCCGAAGGCACTGTATATACAAAAGTATGCGGACAACCCTTCAAATTAGTGTATTCGGCTATTTCAGCCACACCCGTTTCTGACAGGTGTAGAAAATCGAGCACACATGCATTCTCCATAGACAAACATTGGCAATAGAGCAGCATTACTGATGAGCTCAGTGACTTTCAATGTGGCACCGTCATAGGATGCCACCTTTCCAACAAGTCAGTTCGTCAAATTTCTGCCCTGCTAGAGCTGCCCCGGTCAACTGTAAGTCCTGTTATTGTAAGATGTGGAAACGTCAAGGAGCAACAATGGCTTAGCCGCGAAGTGGTAGACCACACAAGCTCACAGAACAGGATCGCCGTGTGCTGAAGCGGGTAAAAATTGTCTGTCCTCGGTTGCAACACTCACTACCGAGTTCCAAACTGACTCTGGAAGCAACATCAGCACAAGAATTGTTCTTCTTATTCGATGGGGTTTAACAGCGGTAGGCATCCAATGTTAATGGTGCATTACCGCCACCAGCTGGACAGGGTATTGAATAAGAAACAAACAAAAAACATTCCGGGAAAGGGGAAAACGACGACATACAAAAACCATCATACTTCTTCATTCACAGTCCACTTCAAAATATATCCCTACACAGCCTCAGGGGACTGTGATGGGGTTACATTCACCGACGGGATTTCTTGCACGGCCTCGGCTATGAAATCGCGAAGACCCAGAAAACATTCAGCGGCATTCACAATGATTCCAATTTTCTTCGATTTCTCTGCTTGTGCTGTACAGTTTATGATCCTTGCAATAAATAACACAAAGTCCACCTTTTTTAACATGTGGCATTTCACTATCTCTCAGGTCGATGAGAAACATTCACGGGTCTTGGTGGCTCTTACTACCATTGCTTCTTCCCTGCCACTTGTTCCTTCCAATTTTCTCACCGCCTCCAGATAGGAGACATGCTGGACACGCCTTACCCGTGCCACCTCATTCTCCTTCACCCTAACAGGGCATTCCAAGAATTCAGGCACACGTTCACCTCCACAGTTGGAGCATTTCCCTTTATCTGGCATACAATATTTTTTCCCTTCTGGACACACTTGACACATGACCAAATCTTTTACGTGTATGACACTGAAGGGGCTTGTGCACAGAAGCTCTTACAGGGTATACCACGAATCCTAACTTTAGATGTGAAGGGAGTGACTCTTCATCAAAGAACAGTAGCATGGATGAAGTGAACTTCTTTTCTCCGTCCACCTCAGCTCAATCGACGAGCACCAACCACTCCAACGATGTCTTCAGTTATATCCTCTGCCTTTTAATTCTTGAGCCACCCCAGAAATATTCCCCTTGATAGGCTCCCTGCTACGAAAATCCATACAGGAAACATTCCACTCCGATATCATTTTGAGTCTTAAAACACGCTTCTTCTGCTCCGCAGACACACAAAAAATCCAAATAAGACCACTTCTTGTGACTCTCACTGACTTCACACTTTCTTCCAACACATTCCAGATTTTCCTGGAGACGTTAAACAGATTTCCCCAAGTATCATTGATCCAAAACCCTGACTCCGACCAAAAATGAGTCTAGTGGGTTCCTATTTTCCAACAGCTTTACTTCTTTTGTTTCCCTTTTTTTCTTTGTCACCGTAACCCACTCATTCTCGCTTTCTGTACTATTAGCTTCACTCGACTCACTAGCCGTTTCAAACAAAACCTCAGTGTCCGCCATCTCCGTTCCACCGTTTCCCAAACTCAGTTCAGGGTGCACGTTTTGGTTCTTCCGGCCATATCTTTCTTTAGCTATCTATCTACATGTATGAACTTGATTTATCGTTGATAAAACCACACAAGAATTGTTTATCCGCAGCTCGATGAAATGGGTTTCCATGACCGAGCAGCTGCACACAAGCCTAAGATCACCATGTGCAATGCCAAGCATTGGCTAGAGTGGTGTAAAGCTTGCCGCCATTGGATTCTGGATCAGTGGAAACGCGTTCTCAGGAGTGATGAATCACGCTTCACCATCTGGCAGTCCGACAGACAAATCTGGGTTTGGCGGATGCCAGGAGAACGCCACCTGCATCAATGCATAGTGCCAACTGTAAAGTTTGGTGGATGAAGAATGGTCTGGGGCTTTTTTTCATGGTTCGGGCTAGGCCCCTTAGTTCCAGTGAAGGGAAATCTTAACACTACAGCATGCAATGACATTCAAGATGATCCTGTACTTCCAACTTTGTGGCAACAGTTTTGGGAAGGCTCTTCCCTGTTTCAGCATGACATTACCTCAGTGCAAAAAGTGAGGTCCATACAGAAATGGTTTGTCGAGATTGGTGTGGAAGAACTTGACTGGCCTGCACAGAGCCCTGACCTCAATCCCATCGAACACCTTTGGGAGGAATTGGAACGCCGACTGTGAGCCAGGCGTAATCACCCAAAATCAATGCCGACTTCACTAATGCACTTGTGGCTAAATAGAAGCAAGTCCCCGCAGCAATGTTCCAACAGCTAGTGGAAAGCCTTCCCAGAAGAGTGGAGGATGTTAAAGCAGCAAAGGGGGGACCAACTCCATATTAATGCCCATGATTTTGTAATAAGATGTTTGACGAGCAGGTGTCCACATACTTTTGGTCATGTAGTGTACCTGCAGTCCATAACACTATCCAGAGTATTAGAAACTTCATATACATTACTATGCAATGGTACACCAACCAGGTAACCCCTACAAAGTCCAGTTACCTCCCCCAGTAATCGAATACTCCCTGCACAGCTCATAGGGTACACACTGGTTGTGTCCGAATACCCATAGCAGCTTACTACATACTTAAACTGAATACTCATTTTCACATTCGATCGATGTTTGACAACAGCTGATAATCAGATAAATTGACGCGCTGTTTTACAATGAACGAATGGCGGGACTCAACATAATCGCGCATTAGATGACGCAATCTTGAGTACTGTTTTGGATATTTCACATATTATTACACTTTCTGTTTTCATATTATTTAGTACGACGGTATTGGTATTCGGACACTGACATAGTTTATTTCCCTCTGCCTGCTCATTCTGTCCTCTCTCTGCTGCCCCCGTGTCTGCCCCAGGCCATTACCATTGAGGCTGAGACTCGTGCAGACGGCAGCAGAAGAACCACTCGCTACGACATTGACATGACCAAGTGCATCTACTGTGGCTTCTGCCAGGAGGCCTGCCCTGTTGATGCTATTGTGGAGGTGAACAGCTGGAAATCTCACACACTCACCGCTTGTCAAATTCTAATGGCTTTGGTCATAAGAGAACAGAACTTTCAGTTGCATATTCTCCAACTTCTGGTGTATTCTAGGGTTAAGGGTTTCTGGACTTATTTCAATTTTTCATGTCCTTCAGGGTCCAAACTTTGAGTTTGCTACGGAGACCCACGAGGAGTTGCTGTACAACAAAGAGAAGCTGCTGAACAATGGAGATCAGTGGGAGTCGGAGATTGCTGCCAACATACAGGCAGACTACCTCTATAGATAGACCATCATACTGGCACACCAACCACCATCATACTGGCTAACTACCTATACTATGCATACTGTAAACACTAAGACAATCCTATGTCAATTAATAATACACCAACTACGCAATAGATCATACTTTTAACATAGAGCCAGTAGGCATATTGTCAAAGTCAAATAAACACGCACAAGTGTAAAAGCAAAAGCGCACACATTTGCATTAATCACTATTTGATTTAAGTGTATACCTCATGCAAATGTTGTCATATGAGATTTTGAATAAGCATTATAATAACTGTCGATTTAATTGTAGCTTATTTGTAAGAAGAAGATAAATTGTGTTCTGAAGGCCTCCTGTTTGTACTTTTTCATAATGATTTGGGTATGAAGTAGATGTGTGATTGAATGAAGATTAGAAAGAGCTGGTTTGGCATAGCTTGAATACAAATATTATAGCTTGCACTCTTCCATTGTCTAGAAATCATATGGCCAAATTGCAGAAGAAATTACTGGGGGAAAAAGCAACCATGGCAACAACAAAAAAACATGCATGTTACATTTTACAAAACATAATTTGTTTTTAAACCACCATAAAGCTTTACTACCTACGTGCATATCACTGAGAGTCGCAACGTTTTTAATATCTCAATTGTTGCAACAAAAACAGTTTATCGCTGGCGTTGATCACGTGATATGAGCGGAAACGGACTCAGGTAGTCGCTGAATCTCCCGCGGACGCAGCCATTTACTCTTTTCCGCTTCGTTTCAACGCCGGGTGAGTCTGAACATTTTTCCTGATGTGACGCTAGTCTAAATTCAATTTCTAATCATTGTGAATCAAAATTGGGACAATCAGAGACACCAAAGTGCGTTATTGGTGTATTTATACCTTCAGTTTAGTAATTATTTTGGCAATAAGCGAAGTTGTTAAGACAGTTTTATTGATTTCTAAGACCACGTTAGCTTTGCGAGTAGCGAAATGCTAGCTAGCTAACGTTAGATGGCAACTTTAATTTATTGTTTCGTTTATAGATTTGATTGAGGATGTTTCGTTATATTGTTATTGTCCACACACAGATCAGATTGTAGCAGTTTTGTGCAGGGTTAATTTGTTACATAACAGAACCATTACTTCGACTGTGAACTAGCCAGAGAACAGATTGTGCTGCACAGACATTGTTCCAGCCGAAACTAGAAAAGTGCGGCAGCCTGCTGAATGGCGCACTCAAACGCTAACTAGCTAACGTGCGCGCTAGCTAGCCGTCCTCGGCGTTTAGACTGTATGCTGTGCTAGCTAGCCATCCTCGGCGTTTAGACTGCATGTTGTGCTAGCTAGCCATCCTCGGCGTTTAGACTGCATGCTGTGCTAGCTAGCCATCCTCGGCGTTTAGACTGCATGCTGTGCTAGCTAGCCATCCTCGGCGTTTAGACTGCATGCTGTGCTGGCTAGCTAACGAACGTGACATCACATGAACTGATTAATATTATATTTAGAAGTCATAACTACAGGCCTGAATTTAGGTTATCGATCGGATTGTTTACACGTTGTAATGTCCTGATCTGTCAGATGTCCGGAAATATGCAAAGGTTTAGGAATAAGTTGCTAGTTTAATAAAACGCGCAGCTAGTTACCAAGGTTTCTTGTTAGTTAGCTTGGACGCGTGCTGCTATGTCGAAAGGTTGTTTGGTTGTTGTAGTTCAGTGGTTCACAAACCGCTGTGGGGCGGGGGACCTAAATAAGAAAACATTTGTATAAAGGAACTCTGTCAGGCTTTTGAAAGTTGTAATAGTGCAGTTTCGAAATTGGTTAGTGCATTGTCAGTTAATCTTGTCATTTTCGTCATTGCACACTTTAGAGAGCTATTTATAACTTGTCAGAAATGTCCAGATCAACTAGCCCATGTCAGCTAAGGTTTCTTTATTTCGTTTTTTTAGCCCATGTATATTATAATTTGTCACTCAATGTCATATTAAACACGAGCAAATGTGTAGAATTGCAGAAAACAAGATTTAAACCAGCAAAATTCTCTCCAATAAGGGGTGTCAAAAGAAATGGACAGTGCGGAAAAAGTTTGGGAACCCCTTTTGCAAGTAGTTAGTTGATCCAGCTAGCCAGGGTAGCCAGCTAACTATACTAGCCCGCTAACCATACCATCCGGTCTGTGTTTTAGGAGAACATAAAAAACCCACGACACATTCCACAATGGCAGAGGGAGAACCGCAGGTCCAGTTCAAGGTGAGGGTTTTTCCTTCTATCTCACACATGTACTGTTTAGCAGGTCATGGATAACTAGCCCCCCCCCCCCCATGTGTTCCAACTTCTAACGCTCTTACCCTCTCAGCTTGTGTTGGTTGGCGATGGAGGAACGGGAAAGACCACTTTCGTCAAAAGACATTTGACGGGAGAGTTTGAGAAGAAATATGTTGGTAAGTCACTCCCTATCAGCATGTAATTACTTACACCAACACACCCATTTATAGCGCGAACCCACCAACACATCCACATGTTTTAGGCCTTTGCACTCAGCCTGTAGTGGTAGAATGGTTGTTGGAGTTTTAGTCATAAGAAAGAGGATACATGGAGGCACCAGATAAGTGTGCAGCAAGGGATCGACTCGGAATGAAACCAACAGCCACCGTTCCAGCACCAGCCTTGTAAACACCTGTTTCTAAACTGCCTTCCTCTTCTGCCCACTTCCTCTTTTCTCTTCCTTATTTCTCGCTACCTCTCCTTGTCTCCCTCTCATCTGTCCCTTCTTTCGCCTGTCCTGGTGGGTTTCTGTTCTTCTCTCCCCTTTCCCTCTTTCCAGCCACGTTGGGAGTGGAGGTGCACCCGCTGGTATTCCACACCAACAGAGGGGCCATCAAATATAATGTGTGGGACACAGCCGGGCAGGAGAAGTTTGGAGGGCTCCGAGATGGCTACTACATCCAAGGTATTGTATAAAAGTGCTTGTTTGCTTGGCCTGGAAGTTTTGCCAAGAGGAAAAACTCTGGGCCCTAGTTACTGAAAATAACTCCCTGCTCTACTGACATACTTGCTGCCAGAGCTTTGCGGGGGGGGGGGGGGGGGCTGTCTAGTAGAGAATGACAAAGCTATTCTGGGTAAACTCTGCCCCCTCCAGTAGGGATGCTATGTTGACTAGATTCATGTTGTGACACTCCCTCTACATCCTTCTCTTGCTTTCTTTGCCTCTTCACTCTCTGAATCCCCTTCTGTACTTTTTTCCTCTGCTCCCTCTTTCCTCTCCAGCCCAGTGCGCAATCATCATGTTTGACGTCACTTCCCGAGTCACCTACAAGAACGTACCCAACTGGCATCGTGATCTGGTGCGAGTCTGTGAGAACATTCCCATAGTCCTCTGCGGCAACAAGGTAGACATCAAAGACAGGAAAGTCAAAGCCAAGAGCATCGTATTCCATCGCAAGAAGAACCTCCAGGTACTAATTACACACTTTAATATTGTTGACTGGCGGTGTTGTACCAAGCCACCCCCTGTACCCGGACTTTGAAATACTCCCCTCTGGGCACAGGTATAGGGCACGCCTCAGCAAGAAAAACAGAACTAGACAATAATTTGTGCCAGGTGTGATATCCCTCCTAAATAGTTTGGGCTAATGTTCCTATCTACTCAGTTAGGGCAGCAAGCCAGTCTTACCAATAAAACTATTTTAAACACGTATATTATGAGCCTTGTATTGAATGTATATACTTATGAACGTTGTATTGTCAATTATTTGTTTTGTATTTAAACACCACTTTAAACATGTGCATGACACTGCAACAAAACTTCCCCGTGGGGACAATAAAGTCAGTAAGTATAGCAGTGTATCTGGGTTTCTGTGCAAACTGAGACTAGCCCTGATTAAATAATGGGTAAATAAACATTTTACACCTTGTTCTCCACAGTTATGTTATAACCCTCTTCTCCCTCTCTCAGTACTACGACATCTCTGCCAAGAGTAATTACAACTTTGAGAAGCCCTTCCTCTGGCTAGCACGGAAGCTGATTGGAGACCCCAACCTGGAGTTCGTGGCCATGCCCGCTCTCGCCCCACCAGAGATCCTCATGGACCCCTCCCTCGCAGCGCAGTACGAGCATGACCTCAAAGTGAGTAGAACCGCATAGTGGCTCAGCACGGGTAGATGGACTGCGTCGAGACAGTCAAATGTTATCGGTTTAAATTGGATCTGATCTTATCAGTGTCTTACCGTAGGAAATTGGATCAGAATGGCTAGATAATAACATGCATCAATGTTGCTGATTTGTAATTTGTTATTGTCGTAACACTAACCGTTATTCACTTCTGTCTCTCCCTCTCCAGGTTGCATCAGAAACAGCGCTCCCAGATGAAGATGATGATCTTTAACCTGTTATGTATGTATGTATGACCCCCCCCCCCCCCCCCGTGTGTGTCAGGAACTTGTTGGAGTTTGGCCCCTTTAAATGTAAAATCCCGTTGCAGATTTATTTTTATTTTGGAACTTTTTTCCGTTTCTGTTTTAAAACAGATAAAAATACAAACTTGGTAAAGTCGTGTGGTTCTCTAGTTTCATTGTAAGACACCCGCCCTGGTGTTGGCATGGTAATGTGCAACTCACCATCATCAAGCACCACCCTCTGCCCTTACCCGGCACATGCTGGGCTAAGGCCGACTGACCGGAAGCACTTGGGGGAATTAACTTTGAATAAAAACATTCTCAATACAACATGCAGTTGTCTTTGATTCGTTGTTCTGACATGTCGTTGGGGGTAGAAGTTGAGCATTGTAGACTCAAATCTTTACAGTAGCTGATTTATTACGCAGGGTTGGGGTGAATTTCAATTCAGGAAGTAAAACTGAAATTCAAATTTCCCTACGAGGAAAAGTTATTTTATTGTATTTTCTATAATTGAGTGGAAATGAAATGGGCTCTGACCCTGATACTCTGTATTGTGTGGTGTAACTTCTGAAGAAAACACCACCTACCCAGGTTCCTTTTTGATATAACTTAACAATATATTTAAATTACATATCTCCCAATGTCCTGGTGGGAATAACACGCATTTGTTTTTTAAAGGGTGGGTGAACAAAATGTTTTAATTTTTGCTTATCCAGTATGTGAGGGCATGTAGCTCACTGCAGATGTATTCCATTCTGTTTACTCAGGACTTCATTGCAGACTCCTGGTGAGTCTTTAAACACCATGGTTTAATTAAGAGGTGCAACTACTTATTAAATATGGTCACAGATTTGAGGCTAATGTTATGTACTGAACAAAAATATAAATGCAACATGTAAATGTGTTGGTTTCATGCGCTGAAATGAAAGGTCACATTTTCCATGTGTTCAAAAAGCCTATTTCTCAAATTTTGTGAACAAATTTGTTTATGTACCTGTTACTGAGCGTTTCCCATTTGCCAAGATAATCCAGCCACCTGACCGGTGTGGCATGTAAAGAAGCTAATTAAACAGTGTGATCATTACACAGTTGGACCTTGTGCTGTGGACAAAAGGCCACTAAAATGTGCAGTTATGCTACAACACAATGCCACAGATGTCTCAAGTTTTGAGAGGGTGCAATTGAAATGTTAACTGCAGGAATGTCCACCAGAGCTGTTGCCAGATTATTGAATGTTCATTTCTCTACCATGAGCTGCCTCCAACGTCATTTTAGAGGACTTTGCAAAAGTCCAACCGCATTTAACCACGCCAGCCCAGGACCTCCACATCCAGCTTCATCATCTGGGGGATCGTCTGAGACCAGCCAGTCGTACTGAGGAGTATTTCTCTGTAATAAAGCCTTTTGTGGGGATGAACTCACTTGCCAAGTGGGTGGGCCTATGCTCTCCCAAGCCCACCTATGGCTGCGTCCCTGCTAAATCATGTGAAATCCATAGATTAGTACCTAAAATATATTAACCCTGGATTTCAGTACTCTACCCTGCACTTTAGAGACTACTGCCCGATGTACATAGTCATTGAACACTGGTCACTTTAATAATGTTTACCTGCTGTCCTATATAACTAATGCTCCACACTTTTTTTGCTCATATACTGTCTATACACACCATTATTTATATTCTGGACTCAAACATTGCTTTTGTATTTTTTTTGTTAGGTATAACTGCAATGTTGAAGCATAAAAACAAGCATTTTGCTGCACCTGCGATAACATCTGCAAAATATGTGATGACCAATAACATTTTAATTTTAATTGCTGATGCTATGGGCTTTGAAGCCACCGGTAGGACATATTGGCGCTCACATATCATATAAAAGTATGTATTCCATGCATTTCAAAAGCTTCAAAAATATTTTTTACAACGGTGTAGGAGTGCCAAGATGGTGGCTTCAACACAGCGCCCCCAATCAACTCTCGAATGTCTACCTAATTTGCTGTGGCCTATTCCCCGCACTACGCTCTATTAGGTTGCAGTTTGTCGGAAAGACCACCGGGTGTCAGCCTTGTTGCGTCTTAGAGAAATCAACATTCCCCGTACTGCAAGGCTCTGATTGTAGCCTCACTGATTGTGGACTCGTAACAGCCAGTGGTCCAATCAGAATGACGCGATACAGGATTTCAACAATTCTCAGCATTCACGAACGTTCCAGTCCTCATGTCACCTGATGTCACAGGAAGACCAAAAATATCATCAAGGACATCAACCACCTGAGCCACGGCCTGTTCACCCCGCTATCATCCAGCGGCGATGTCAGTACAGGTGAATCAAAGCTGAGACTGAAAAATAGCTTCTATCTCAAGGCCATTAGACTGTTAAACATTCGTCACCAGCCGGCTTCCACCCGCTAACGCACCTTCGTGGTTCCTGCCCTATATACATAGACTTGGAATCACTGGCCACTTTAATAATGTTTACATACTGCTTTACTCATCTCATAAGTATATACAGTATACAATTCTACAATATTTTAGTCAATATCACTCCGACATTGCTCAATCTAATATTTATATTTTTCTTAATTCCATTATTTTACTTTTCGATTAGTGTGTATTGTTGTGAACTGTTAGATACCACTGCGATTTTAACAGAGATAGATTACATATCTGTGTGACTGTAAATGAGTGAATGTAAGGTCCCACTACAGGTGGGGCAGAATAGGCAATAAACATCGACCCTGTGTAGGCCTATTTACCAAACAAATGCATGCACATACCCGTGAGTAAATACGCAGAGACGTGGTGCACATTCCGATGCGTGCAGGCTTTTTCTACGAGAATATCGTAATGAACATCATATTGTCAATGTGGGTGTTTTCACTCTTGGTCCCTTTCAGACAATGTTTGTGAACTGAGTGAGGCTCCTTATATATTTTTTGGGTCCAGTGTGAACACTCAAGCATTTCTAACTCCTCAAAAGAGTCCCCGAAGCAAACTGAACTGAAACCAGCTCAAAAGGTGGTCTGAGTTAGTTTCGCTTGGATTCCGTGATCTGGATCCTTTTTAAGGTCAATGTGTACACAAAGCTCCCCAGGTTCACTTGTCATTATTCCCGCACCACACACTAGACTACTGCAACACTGTTTTTTTGTTTTGTTTTTACCCCAGAATTCACAATTTTATTTTTTATTTAACTATGCAAGTCAGTTAAGAACACATTCTTATTTAAAGTGACGACCTACCAAAAGGTCTCCTGCAAGGGGACTGGGGCCTGGGATTAAAATAAATAAACACAACATAAATATAGGACAAAACACACATCACAACAAGAGGGACAACACTAAATAAAGAGAGACCCAAGACAACAACATAGAAAGGCAGCGACACAACATGGTACAAATATTATTATTATTACTTTAAAGATGTCTATATGTGAAAACACACTAAAATTACATGAATTCCACTGAGAAGATGCTTCCCCTTTATAGGACATTGGTTGGCCAACACGCACAGGTAGGTATCACGCTGGTCTGGGCGTGGCCCCATACACGACAACTGGACAACCAAGGAGCCTTTCGCGCATGCGTGAGCTCGAAAGTGCGTTGTATAACAATTACTTGTGGCGAGCGAGAAATTATGCAGGGTGTACACAATTTGTTTTAATCCCCAGACCGAAGAGGAAGAGATTTAGTTTCTCCCCTAGCGGCCATATTGTATGGACTATTGGTGGAAAAAGCAGTATTTCAGCAGCAAAAGTCATTTTAAGAAGAACCTTGCCAAGACTTTGGTTGGCGGTGGGATTCAGTTCAACAGCTAGCTGTCCAGCTGGTTGAGGGATTTCACAGATTGGGGATTGTGTTTTTAAGATATAGATTACTATATTTATTTTTTAGCTTGTTTATTAACAGTCGTCAAGATGAAGGACCGATTGGAACAACTTAAAGCAGTAAGTGAGGTCTGGGAAGTGTGACAGGGACACCTTTTCACAGAGCGAGACAAATGTTAGAACCTCCTGTGTGGGCCAGCATGCAAATTACAAGTGGTCTATGCAAGGAAGTGAATCATTCGACAAAATTATTTAACTTATTATTAGTGTTATTAGGCAGTTTACAAGCTATTCATCAGCCTATTCGAAACCCTATTTGGACTGCCGCTATTTGATTTGATTACATGGCTACGTAATGAATTACTTTAATTACGATGCATGAGAGATGGAAAAGAGAATCGTTTCTGGTATAGTTTTATTTTTCATCAACTTGGATATTTACTGTACTAAAATATAAACGCAACGTGCAACAATTTCAAAGATTTTTACTGAGTTACAATTAATATAAGGAAATCAGTTGATTTTAAAATAAATAAGTTAGTCCCTAATCTATAGATTTCACATGACTGGGCAGGGGTGCAGCCATGGGTGGGCCTGGAAGGGCATAGGTCCACCTACTTGGCAGCCAGGACCAGCAAATCAGAATACATTTTCCCCCACAAAATTGCTTTATTAGACAGAAATACTCTGCAGTTGTGAGGTCGGTTGGACATACTGCCAAATTCTGTTGGAGGCTTATGGTAGAGAAGTGAACATTCAATTATCTGGCAACAGCTCTGGTGGACATTCCTGCTGTCAGCATGCCAATTGCACGCTTCCTCAACTTGAGACATCTGTGGCATTGTGTTGTGCGACACAACTGCACATTTTAGAGTGACCTTTTATTGTCCCCAGCACAAGGTACGCCTTTGTGATCATGCTGCTTAATCAGCTTCTTGATATGCCACACCTGTCAGTTGAATGGATTATCTTGTCTAAGGGGAAATGGTCACTAACAGGGAAGCGTATGGAACATTTCTGGGATTTTTTAAAATTTCAGCTCATGAAACAAACACAACATGTAAAGTATTGATGTTCTTGTTCAGTGTCATTGCCTGTGTCTCTCTTGGGGACATGTTGGTGTCTTGTGGCAGTCAGCGAGTGGGGGGTTGAGGACAAGGTAACGGGATCACGGGTGTGTCAAGTGTGCACTGTGTCCTGGCGTGCTTCGGGTATTGGAGAATGTGGCATCACGTGGTCAGTTGATTTCTAATTTGGGCTGACAGTTGTAGGCTTTCATTCCCACCATTTGTTTATAATCTCCTGTAATTAAGCTGCAGTTGTAATTGACACCTATACTAATTAACAATCAGTAGTGTAATGCAAGGCCTATAGTGGTGAGATTGGTGATTGTTCAACATCTCAGATCCCTTTCCACACTCTATTAGCCTAGAACTTGTATTGGTTATTTAGACATTAACTCACTCAATGTGAAAGTCCGTAGCCTAGTTTCTAACACAAAACAACCAGGATGTAAATTTCCAGTTGAAGAATGTCCGGTTAGCCTTTGGGTGAGGCGCTGCTGATCCACTCCAGCCGTGTCAGATTCTGTTACCATGGCCTTATTGGTGGACAAATATGTGCCATGTTTAGTTTGTCAAATGGTGCCCTGAGTCGTAATCTCCCAGGTACAATGGATTTCTACTGGGAGGGTAAGTAAAGTCGAAATGGTGTGGCAGTTTGTTTTAAGAACGGCCATTTACATAAAACAAGACTGACGGGAGGCCTTGAACATCTGTAGGGTTCTCTCATCTGTTTTCCTTTTAATGTTTAACTTGGTGTGGCTGTATTGTTGTGCTCGGAGCATGAAAACGTCAGCTGACAGGTGCAGTAGACAGAACAGACTACAACAGGAAATGAGGGTTATAGTTTCCCTGGACACATTATATTCAGTCTGGTCTTTGTAGGAACTCTACAGCTAGATCTCCATATCGATTGCCTTCTCTGTACAGCAGTCTGACTGTACTCTAAAGACATGTTCAGACATGCATGCCTCAGGTACACAGTGACACTCAAAGTAGTTGTCTTGTCTCCCGTAGTATGGCCTTTATGCACTAGTCTCACTCCAGTGCAGTGTCGCCCTCAAGATCAGTCACAATATCCAGAGACTTATCTCTCGGGCTTCAGTCACAGTAGCCTTTGACAGCAAGGTTGCCTCTCTTACTTCAATCTCTTTCCAGTCTATCCCTCTCTCTCCACAACCTGTCATTCTCTCTCTGTGGTGTAGTAAAATTCACATTGGGAATGGTTCAGCTCTCGGAGAGGAAATGCTGATCCCAAAACAGTTATTAGGGATAGTGTAATCTAATTGGAGCCCCTGTACAACATAAGCATGATCTGTTTGTCTGTAAAGTCTTTCACGGCATTAATGTACTAGACTAGATCCAGGAAGAACATATGGTTGAGTTTAAGCATCGTAGCGGAAATACAATGTGAAGACCAATGAAACGGCTCCATTATGATGACTCTATAGATAAAGGACCAATCGAACGTATGTCTACAGACGAATGATCAGTGATGCAGTGCCGTTGTAAAGACTGTCTAGTTATTTACCCTGTTACAGGGGAAATATGCAACTAGGCGTACCTCGAGCTATATATGCAGAATCTGAAGCCTCTAATCACAAAGGCAGGTGGAGTTGTAAATCACAAGACCGGTTTGCTGTTTATGAGTCTGGTTGTGGAAGTTTCTTATAACCGATGACTAACGGGAGAAAGAGAGACACTCCCTCTTAACCTTGTGGTCTCAGTGTTAAACTGATGCACACGATACTCATCACAACCCTCTCTCTCTTTCACACATTTTATTCCCTCTCTTCCTTGTTTATGCTGAATGAGAGCGACTAAGTGAGAAGACAGGAAGGAAACGAGTGCTTAGTCTTATCTCACTGCCGCAGCACTACCACTGTGTGAAAGAGAGAGAGAGAGACTGTTTGTGTGTGTTTTGACAAGGCATGCGAGTGTGCCATGTCTTTACGTGTATAGTGCCAGTGTAAATCACAAGTGTGTCGATATACAGCTCTCTCTTGTTGTAAAAAAAAAATATACAAATAAAAAAAAGATCCTGGTGAACACTGTCCTTTCCAGTTTTATGAATTTAATAACGGACTGTATTTGTTTTGTGTCCAACTTGTATGGGATGTGATTGACAGGGAAATGAACTGACTCTGAGACTTGTGAGAACTTAAGTGGTCTTGTCTTGACTTAGACCAGGTCCCGCCTTCCCGATAGCGATTGAACTTACAGGCTGACTACACCGCTCGCGTGTGCGAGCATTGCAAAATGCATTTAGAAATCTATGTTATTCAATTATTGCACCCACACTGCTCGCGTGCGTCAATGAGCGTCTGCGTTGCCAAGGGCGAAAATAGAAGTCAGATCTATTTCTGATGCAGATCGCACTGCAAGTCCTGCCTCTCCTATCTCCTCATTGGTTTATAGAAGCAGCCACCCACGTGCCATCTCCTCATTGGTTATACCCATGTGGGTGACTGAAAGACGAACGAGGTCAGTGGCAGTAATGCACCTCATTTATGAAAGTTGCCAATCGCCATATAAAGTGAAGAGGAGAAAAAGTCTGGAAGGAGGAGAGATGACTAGAAAAGATTCGGTTGACCATTTTATGTGTGGATTAATTTGCGGATTAGAGGATCAAGCTAGCTAGCTAGCTAGCTAGCTAGCTAGCTAAATTGCCATAAATATTTAGTGCTTTTCGACCTGTCCCCAAATTTTATATAATTGGTTCAGAGTTTGTTTTGGTATTTTAACCTGTGTGTCGTGATCGCGTTTGGTGTGGGGGGACAAAATACATTTATGCACAATGGCGCACGTACGCAGCTGGTTTGGGTTCCGTGTTAGGCTTATGAGTTTTTATAAGGATGTATCTTTTCTACAACGGCCGGAGATGTAACGTGCGTTTTTTTTCTCTCAAAACACAGCGCAGAGAAAATGGTTGCTAAGTGTGTTGTTGGAGAATGTGTCGATATTGATGGGATTGAAAGGGCGCTGTTCTCGGATCAGCTTTCTCCAGCTCAGATGGTTATAAACTGATTGCGTCTTCAGTTTCTGGATTGTGCGGATCTCTTTTTCAAGTTTTCTATTGCACCTCGCCTGAACAGGTGTGCGTTTTTCTTTCGCCTCCATCCATATCTTAACATCAAAATTGTTACAAGACTGACGATGGATCAGTTCCAAGAGCGATATTACTACCTACAGTAGCAAATATTGAGGTGGCTTATTCAAACGCTTAACCAATAAAACTGAACTAAATCACCTATTTGGCGCATTTTATGCTACACATGAAGTATATTGAGACTAATTGCAGACAGTAGCCTACAAGTAGCAAAACTGAACTCAACTACTTTTTATATTTTTAATGGAGTTCTCGGTTTTAATTTGAAGCGTTCTAGAGTTAGTTTGTATCAATTGCAAAGACATTGCCAACTTTGTATTTGTAGTGAACTTTGTATTTGTGGGCAACTTTGTTCTGAAGATCAATCAAATGTGTAAATATACATCCCTTTTTAGATCAACAGATGTCACAGTACTTATACAGAAACCCAGCCTAAAAACCCAAACAGCAAGCAATGCAGATGTAGAAGCACAGTGGTTAGGAAAAACTCCCTAGAAAGGCAGGAACCTAGGAAGAAACCTAGAGGAACCAGGCTATGAGGGGTCGCCAGTCCTCTTCTGGCTGTGCCGGATTATAACAGTACATGGCCAAGCTGTTCAAACGTTCATAGATGACCAGCAGGGTCAAATAATAATAATCACAGTGGTTGTAGAGGGTGCAACAGGTCACCTCAGTAGTAAATTGGCTTTTCATAGCTGAGCATTCAGAGGTCGAGACACCAGGTGTGGTAGAGAGAAAGTGGGGGAGAGTCTAAAAAAGAGAAGGTCCGGGTCAAGGTAGCACGTCCGGTGAACTGGTCAGGGCTCCATAGCCGCAGGAAGAACAGTTGGAACTGTAGTAGCACCACAACCAGGTGGACTGGGGACAGCCAGGAGTCATCAGGCCAGGTAGTCCTGAGTCATGGTCCTAGGGAGGGAGCATACTTAAATTCATACAGGACACCAGATAAGGCAGGAGAATTACACCAGATATAATACTGACCCTAGCTCCCCCGGCATATAGACCAGGGGTTCTTAAACTTTTTAAGCCTGGGACCCAAATTAGAAAGTTTGTTTTCCTGGGACCCACGTTTATGAAAACATGCAACTATATGTAAATATCGGAACATTTCATTGCTCTTATGCAAACCTAAAACAAATGCAATATAGACAAATAACAAATATAATAATATAAATAGCTATTCATGTTTATTTTTGATCACACAAATGTAGAGCAGAAAACACATGCGCGCACACACAAATGTAGAGCAGAAAACACATGCGCGCACACACAAATGTAGAGCAGAAAACACATGCGCGCACACACAAATGTAGAGCAGAAAACACATGCGCGCACACACAAATGTAGAGCAGAAAACACATGCGCGCACACACAAATGTAGAGCAGAAAACACATGCGCGCACACACAAATGTAGAGCAGAAAACACATGCGCGCACACACAAATGTAGAGCAGAAAACACATGCGCGCACACACAAATGTAGAGCAGAAAACACATGCGCGCACACACAAATGTAGAGCAGAAAACACATGCGCGCACACACAAATGTAGAGCAGAAAACACATGCGCGCACACACAAATGTAGAGCAGAAAACACATGCGCGCACACACAAATGTAGAGCAGAAAACACATGCGCGCACACACAAATGTAGAGCAGAAAACACATGCGCGCACACACAAATGTAGAGCAGAAAACACATGCGCGCACACACAAATGTAGAGCAGAAAACACATGCGCGCACACACAAATGTAGAGCAGAAAACACATGCGCGCACACACAAATGAGAGGTGTGTGTGGTTGATGCTTCAACCAGCATGTCTATTCTGGGCCCAGTTTTTGATTGTGCAACCCTGTGATCTTGCTCAGCATGGAGTCTGTGTCTGTATGCCAGAGTTGAGAACCATGACTCGCATAGGTATGTGGTGCCAAACTGTTTGCCTCAAAAAGCATCTCGCTTCAATTAGTTTATTCTAGTTCAGAATAAAAATGGTTACTTGAATTTTAACAGCAAATGTTCCAACTTACACTTGTTTTCACCAATAATTTCTACAGTAAGATGTACAGTAGGCCTAATCTTTTTCATCTTTATCTGTACTGTTACTTAGGGTTGCACACAACCAAAGCAAGCTAGCAAGCTACTGATAAACGTTATCTATCTAGCTACAGTGGGGCAAAAAAGTATTTAGTCAGCCACCAATTGTGCAAGTTCTCCCACTTAAAAAGATGAGGCATGTAATTTTCATCATAGGTACACTTCAACTATGACAGACAAAATGAGAAAAAATCCAGAAAATCACATTGTAGGATTTTTAATGAATTTATTTGCAAATTATGATGGAAAATAAACTTTTGTTATTGACCAACTACTTATCTCAATACTTTGTTATAGACCCTTTGTTGGCAATGAGAGGTCAAACGTTTTCTGTAAGTCTTCACAAGGTTTTCACACACTGTTGCTGGTATTTTGGCCCATTCCTCCATGCAGATCTCCTCTAGAGCAGTGATGTTTTGGGGCTGTTGCTGGGCAACACGGACTTTCAACTCCCTCCAAAGATTTTCTATGGAGTTGAGATCTGGAGACTGGCCAGGCCACTCCAGGACCTTGAAATGCTTCTTACGAAGCCACTCCTTCATTGCCCGGGCGGTGTGTTTGGGATCATTGTCATGCTGAAAGACCCAGCCACGTTTCATCTTCAATGCCCTTGCTGATGGAAGGAGGTTTTCACTCAAAATCTCACGATACATGGCCCCATTCATTCTTTCCTTTACACTGATCAGTCGTCCTGGTCCCTTTGCAGAAAAACAGCCCCAAAGCATGATGTTTCCATCCCCCATGCCTCACAGTAGGTATGGTGTTCTTTGGATGCAACTCAGCATTCTTTGTCCTCCAAACACGACAAGTTTACTTTTTACCAAAAAGTTATATTTTGGTTTCATCTAACCATATGACATTCTCCAAATCTTCTTCTGGATCATCCAAATGCTCTCTAGCAAACTTCAGATGGGCCTGGACATGTATTGGCTTAAGCAGGGGGACACGTCTGGCACTGCAGGATTTGAGTCCCTGGCGGCGTATTGTGTTACTGATGGTAGGCTTTGTAACTTTGGTCCCAGCTCTCTGCAGGTCATTCACTAGGTCCCCCCCGTGTGGTTCTGGGATTTTTGCTCACCGTTCTTGTGATCATTTTGACCCCACGGGGTGAGATCTTGCGTGGAACCCCAGATCGAGGGAGATTATCAGTGGTCTTGTATGTCTTCCATTTCCTAATAATTGCTCCCACACTTGATTTCTTCAAACCAAGCTGCTTACCTATTGCAGATTCAGTCTTCCCAGCCTGGTGCAGGTCTACAATTTTGTTTCTGGTGTCCTTTGACAGCTCTTTGGTCTTGGCCATAGTGGAGTTTGGAGTGTGACTGTTTGAGGTTGTGGACAGGTGTATTTTATACTGATAAGTTCAAACAGGTGCCATTAATACAGGTAACGAGTGGAGGACAGAGGAGCCTCTTAAAGAAGAAGTTACAGGTCTGTGAGAGCCAGAAATCTTGCTTGTTTGTAGGTGACCAAATACTTATTTTCCACCATAATTTTCAAATAAATTCATTAAAAATCCTACAATGTGATTTTCTGGGTTTTTTTTCTTCTCATTTTGTCTGTCATCGTTGAAGTGTACCTATGATGAAAATTACATGCCTCATCTTTTTAAGTGGGAGAGCTTGCACCATTGGTGGCTGACTAAATACATTTTTGCCCCACTGTATATTAGCTGTGTACAAGGGAATTGTTTGAAAGAGAAGCTCACATCTACTACTATGAGAGAGAGTACTCCCTTATTTCTGCATATCATCTGTTATAAAACGACAACAATGTTAGCTAGCTGACTTTTCCAGTGTTGAAGCACTGTTTCCTGAAGCATTCTTGCCTGTTCTGAAAGAACTCCCTGGGTTTACAGTCATGCTGTGAATGTTTGGTCAGGACGTGTCTTTTTTGGGTTTGTTAGTTTTGAGACTCGTTACTTAGCACTTCCCCGCACAAAAGACATTGTGGGCGCTCCTTGTTATTTCTCAAAGTTTGTATGAAACCAAGAGACGAGAAGAAACGCAATCGCGTTTCACCGTATTCGCGTTTCATGACAATTGCGCTCAGCCAGAACTTGTGGCTGGCTTGACTTATTTGATGGCGAGTGGGAATGACAAGTCATTGGCAGACAGCGCATCATCTGCCGCTGAACGACAGCGTTGCAGCGTGTGGGGCGCGGAGTGATCTTCAAGAAAACTGATCTGGTGAACCGGCGAAGCACACGGGCATCTCCCTCCCACTCGTGCAGCGGCCAAACTGACACCACTGCTCAGCAGAGAGCGCAATGAGAGCACAGTTGCACTTGGCCAAATCAATTCCAGTAATGAATGAAAGAATGGTACATTTACTCTAACGCATCGCAACCCACCATTAACAGGTCTGCGACCCATACTTTAAGAAAGGCTGACATCGACTATTGCAGCATAGATACCGGAAGCTGAGACGGGGGGTTGGGGGACACTGTGCCCGTCTGACGATACCCCCAGGACAGGGCCAACCAGGCAGGATATAAGCACAGTCCCCACACCACTAGAGGGATATCAACAGACCACCAACTTACTTCCCTGAGACAAGGCTGAGTATAGCCCTCCCACCGCATGAGTCTGAGGGGCCGCAAAACCGGACATGAAAATCACGTCAGTGACTCAACCTACTTAAGTGACACACCCCTCCTAGGGACGGTGTGGAAGAGCACTAGTAAGCCTGTGACTCAGAGGCAAAGAAATCCCAGTGGAGAGATGGGAGCCGGCCAGGCAGACAGCAAGGATGGTTCGTCGCTCCAGTGCCTTGTCATTCACCTTCGACACCCCTGGGCCAGACTACACTCAATCATAGGACCAACTGAAGAGATGAGTCTTCAATAAAGACTTAAAGGTTGAGACTGAGTCTGCATCTCTCACATGGATAGGCAGACCATTCCATGGAAGCCCTGCCTCCAGCTGTTTGCTTAGAAATTCTAGGGACAATAAGGAGGCCTGCGTCTTGTGACCGTAGCGTACGTGTAGGTATGTACGGCAGGACCAAATTGAAAAGATGGATAGGAGCAGGCCCATGTAATATTTGTAGGTTAGCAGTAAAACCTTGAAATCAGCCCTAGCCTTAACAGGAAGCCTGTGTAGAGAGGCTAGCACTGGAGTAATATGATCAAATGTTTTTGGTTCTAGTAAAAGATTCTAACATCCGTGTTTAGTGCTAACTGAAGATAACTTTGTTTCTTTGGGACCTAGAACTAGCATCTCTGTTTTGTCTGAGTTTTTAAAAGTCAAACATTTTCCACCATCCACTTCCTTATGTCTGGCTTCCAGGCTAGGCAATTGTGGGGCTTCAGCATGTTTCATTGAAATGTACAGCTGTGTGTCGTCCCATAGCAGTGAAAGTTAACATTGTGTTTCTGAATGACATCACCAAGAGGTATAATATATAGTGAAAACAATAGTTGTCCTAAAACGGAACCTTGACGAACACCGACACTTACAATTGATTTCTCAAAGCACAAACCATCCACAAAGACAAACTGATATCTTTCTGACAGATTTCTAAACCAGGCAAGAACTAGACCGTGTTGACCAATTAGGGTTCCAATCTCTCCAAAAGAATGTGGTGATCGATGGTATCAAAAGCGGCACTATGGTCCAGGAGCACGAGGACCGATGCAGAGCCTTGGTCTGACGTCATTTACCACCTTCACGAGTGCAGTCTCAGTACTATGATGGGGCCTAAAACAAGACTGAAGTGTTTTGTATTCATTTTTTGTCATCAGGAAGGCATTGAGTTGATGTGCAACAGCTTTTACATTTCCCTTTTGAGAGGAATGGGAGATTTGATATAGGCCAATTGTTTAGTTTAAAAAAAAAAAAACATTTTCCGGGTCAAGGTTTGGCTTTTTCAGGAGAGGCTTTATTGCTGCCACTTTTTTAGTGAGTTTGGTACACAGCCAGAGGATAGGGAGGCGTTTTATTATGTTCAGCATAGGAAGGCCAGGAAGTAGCTCTTCCAGTAGTTTAGTTGGAGTTCAGCTGGAATGCTTAGAGGCCATGACTATTTTCGTGAATGTATCAAGAGATATAGGATTTAAAAACTTGAGTGTCTCCATTGTTCCTGGCAGTTCTGTGCACACTTGAAAATTGAGCTTTGGAGAAATACGCAGATTCAAAGAGGAGTCTGTAATTTTGCTTTCTAATGATCATAATCTTTTAATCTAAGGATTTCATGAATTCATCACTGATGAAGTAAAAGCCTTCCTGTCTTGGGGAATGCAGATTTTTTGTTAGCTTTGCGACAGTATCAAAAATGCATTTTGTATTGTTCTTATTCTCATCAATTAGGTTGGAAAAATAGACTGAATGAGCAGCAGTGAGGGCTCTTTCGATATTGCACGCTACTGTCTCCAAGCTAGTCAGAAGACTTCCAGTTTGGTGGAGTGTAATTTCCATTCCAATTCCCTTTAAGCTTGCTTCAGGGCTCAGGTTTTTTTCTGTATACTGGAAGCTAATTTCTTGTGCCAAATGTTTGGTTTTTTTTGTTTTTAAGTGGTGCGACTGCATCTAGGATGTTACGCAAGGTTAAATGTAGACGCTCAGTCATATCGGCGGTCACAGAGAGACAGAATCACATGGTTTAGCCATGTTTAGCGGAGATCTTCTGTGTATAAATTGATGGCAAGAAAGCATAATGACACACTTAGCTATTCTACGAGTGGTCTGAGGCAGGTGTTAGGTTACGAGTGTTTTTCAAGTGCAACATTAATCATGATGGTTTTGGGAAACAGCTCAGAGATTTAACAATGCCCCAAAGATGGTTCTAACGATTAACTTAGACTTATTAGACTTTATTTTCTTGTTGTTTAGCAGATGCTCCTAGCCAGAGCGACTTACAGGAGAAATTAGGGTTAAGTCCCTTGCTCAACTCGCGGTCATAAAGTACTACTGTGCGACATAACTGATGTTCACTCTACTAGTACAACAGTTAGTTGTAAAAGCAATAGCAAAGTTTACTCTAAAGGTTCAACTTAAGTCAAAGGATCTGGTCGAAGTAAAAGTTTTAATGAAGTGCTTCCGAGGTACAGGGTAGTCATGTCAAAGAGGCTTAAAAGGATGTTAGCCTATAATAGAGGCTTAAAAGGATGTTAGCCTATAATAGCCTTAGTGGCTAAAGAGCAAATGGCAACCAAAAAGCCTTGCGGCTAAAAGGCAAGGCCTGTAGAGCCAAGGCCAATGGCAAGGGATGCGTCCTGAATCACAAGATTATATAGTCAAATTACGTTCATCATTAGACGTTAGTTGATATGAAACTGATGCAACTTTAAATTGAACAATAAAAACAGACCTCTTGAGTTGTGCTACTTTTATAATGGGGTAAATACATTTGAATGGAATCACTTTTTGACAGCACCCCTTTTTGAATTGAACGAAACCTTCCATACATATTTGCCCATTGTTGAAGTGCTCAGAAAGTTACGTTTTGACCTGAATGCCAAAATATTCAAGAGATACAGGTGCTCGAAGTTGACCCATTTTGCAAACCCCAACTGACCATGACTGAGACATCCCATGTTTTTATCACTGGAAAAGACAAACGGTTGATGTACACTACCATTCAAAAGTTCAGGGTCACTAAGAAATGTCCTTTTTTGAAAGAGAATCACTTATTTTTTTGTCCATTTAAAATAACATTGAATTGATCAGAAAATATAGTGTCGACGTTGTTAATGTTGTAAATGACTGTTGTAGCTGGAAACGGCACATTTTTAATGGAATATCTACATAGGCATACAGAGGCCCATTATCAGCGACCATCACTCCTGTGCTCCAATGGCACGTTGTGTTAGCCTTTTAAAATGATAAACTTGGATTAGCTAATTGATCATTAGAAAACCCTTTTGCAATTGTTAGCACAGCTGAAAACTGTTGTGCTGATTAAAGAAGCAATGAAACTGGCCACCTTTCAGACTAGTTGAGTATCTGGAAATCAGCATTTGTGGGTTTGATTACAGGCCCAAAATGGCCAGAAACAAAGAACTTTCTTCTGAAACTTGTCAGTATATTCTTGTTCTGAGAAATGAAGGCTATTCCATGCAAGAAATTGCCAAGAAACTGAAGATCTCATACAACGCTGTGTACTACTCCCTTCACAGAACAGCACAAACTGTCTCTAATCAGAATAGAAAGAGTGGGAGGCCCCGGTGCACAACTAAGCAAGAGACATTACATTAGTGTCTAGTTTGAGAAACAGACGCCTCACAAGTCCTCAACTCGCAGCTTCATTAAATAGTACCCGCAAAACACCAGTCTCAATGTCAACAGTGAGGAGGTGACTCCGGGATTCTCTCCTTCTAGGTTTTAGTTCCTCTGTCCACTGTCTGTGTTCTTTTGCCAATCTGAATCTTTTCCTTTTTATTGGTCAGTCTGAGATATGGCTTTTTCTTTGCAACTCTACCTAGAAGGCCAGCATCCCGGAGTATAATAATAATAATAAAATAGTTTTATTGTTTTAAATGATATCTAACTCAAATTTTATATTTTCCAGTGATTTAAGAAATGGATGTCTAATGGTATGTTGGGAGTATGCAAAATGGGTCAACTTTGAGCACTGTTGTGTCCTGAATGTTTTGGCATTTGGGTAAAAAAAAAGTAACTTCCTGACCACTTCCATTGGCAAACATGTATGGAAAGTTTTTTTTTGTTTAAATCAAAAAGGATGATGTCAAAAAGTGGAGGCTCCTCAGAGGAGGAAGGGGAGGACCATCCTATGCAGTGAATTTCAGGCTTTTTTTTTCATTCAGTATTGTTGTAATTGTCATTATTTCAAATACATTTTAAAAATCAGCCGATTTAATCGGCACCAATTTTTTTTGGTCCTCCCAATAATCGTTATCGGTATCGGTGTTGAAAAATCATAATCGGTCGACCTCTAAACTCTATACTCAATATATTCACGACACCAAATAACTGATTAAAATGCATTGTTTTGCAATGGTCTACAGTAACCTCAACAGCACCCTCTGGTGTATCACTTTGGTGAAGCCGGAGGACAGTTACTTTCTGTCCTCTGGGTACTTTGACTTCAATACAAAAGCTTGGAGGCTCATGGTTCTTACCCCCTTACATAGATTTACACAGTAATTATGACGACTTCCGGAGGACATCCTCCAATCTAATATCCTGTCCATCCAATCAAAGGATTAGAGAAGTAATCTAGTACTGAAAGCATACGTTACAGCCAGCTAGCACAGCAGTGCATAAAGTGTGGTAAGTAGTTGACTCAAAGAGCGAAAGAGAAAATAGTTAAAGTTTTGAACTAATTTGTTAATTTAAAAAATGAAGGAGAAGCAGCAGAGGGGTAGGAAGGGGGGGCTTTTTTAGTTTACCTTTCGCTTACTTAACTAATGGAATTACGAAATATCTAAATATTAGGGAAAATAATTCTGGGCAAATGTAAGGAATGACACACACAAAAACAAAATACTGCCAAGTTGTTTAGGAGCTAGAAGCAGAGCTGCCATGTCTGTCGGCGCCATCTTTACTGATAGAACAATGAGACAGATATTTCACTGGCTGTATAAATGTGAAGCATCTGTTTGGTGTTTCCACTTACTACCATATATGTTAGTGCGAGGAAGCCCATTGGCCGGCAGTGGGAGAAGATGAAAGGAGACTTATTTTAGCTGACATTCTGCTAATTTTCTCATCAATTAAACATTTGATCTCAATACTGTTTTCTGTTCCAAAAGCTACCATCTCTTGCGAACAGAGTGGACTAAGTTTTGTGGACTTTACCCTTTGCCAAAGTTTTAAAAAATGTAGTTGTTTAGAAGGAATGCAAAGGCGAATTGAGTTACTGCTCACGTGCACTTCAGAGTAGGCGTTCCCTAGCGGAAATATGCAAATATTTACTAGAATGCGCCGATAGGATCTCACTAGCTCGTGCGTAGCTTTGCCCTCCACCTTGCCTGTTCTACCCACTATGACTCATTATTTCCCATTTGAAATGATGTGCTGTGGTCTATATCTTTTTTTAGTTATGAAAATCTTTGCTACAGCTCTTCCAAGTCTAGGGAAGCTTTCAGTTTTATTAATATATTGCCACCATGGCCTGCCGGTATAACTGCTAAACTGCTTGCTGTATACTGTACTACGTGATTGTACAAATGGATTGGTTTGTGGGTTTACTAACGTGTTAGTTCTAATTTGTTGACTAATGCGTTAATATGGTGACAACTATGTCGGCTGTGAAGGTTATGGTGTGAAGGTTTGGCCTGGAGAGGTGTTTGCACCTGGTCACAGACAGCTGTTGTGTTGTGCATTCAAGTCCACAAGCAAATACAAAAGGTGAGAGGAGGAGAGCTTGTAGATGCAAGATGGAATTATACAACCAGCAAAGTGATGAGCCTAAACCTATCGATGTTACATTGAACTGGGTGAATGGAATGTGAATGACAGTCATCCAATATGCTGTAATAGAAATAAATCCATGCTCATAAAAAAAATCTTGACCAACACTGCCACTGAATTCAAATGTTTTTTATAGTACAGAGATTGACATTCAGCAGTTAAGAAAGTTCAAGGTTGGATTGTCACGAGTTCCTGAGGCCTATAACTCTGTGTTCAGTCTATACTTCCGAACTTAAGTTGTTGGAGCGCTTATATGCATGTTATAATTGTAAGCAGAGAAATTACATCTGGGTTGTCGTCTTTGGCCTTCGGATCGGCCCCCACGGAAGGGAAGGAAGAGGGGGGCGAATCTCTGCTCGCGCTCTCCTTTCCTGTAAAAGGATGGGGAAGCATTTGTTCTTATTTTATTCTCCCAAAACCCAGTTATATAATGCCCCAACTATTTTAGAGTGCTTGCTCTCACTCTTTTCCTCCCCATTTCCCACTCGCCATCTATCTATCTCTATTCGTCTATCCACTTACCTACCCACCCACCCTGGGGTCCATAATTATTGGCACCCTTGATAAATATGAGCAAGAAAGACTGTATAAAATAAATAATAGAAAAACTGAGCTATATTGTATGCTTCATTTTTTGGGGAAATTATATTATACTAACACAGTTGCTCAGAGAACGACATTGTATATATACAGTTGAAGTCGCAAGTTTACATACAGTTAGGTTGGAGTCATTAAAACTAGTTTTTCAACCACTCCACAAATTATAGTTTTTCAAGTCGGTTAGGACATCTACTTTGTGCGTGACACAAGTAATGTTTCCAACAATTGTTTACATATTATTTCACTTATAATTCACTGTATCACAATTCCAGTGGGTCAGAAGTTTACATACACTAAGTTCACTGCCTTTAAACAGCTTGAAAAATTCCAGAAAATGATGTCACTGCTTTAGAAGCTTCTGAGGCTAATTGATTTGAGTCAATTGGAGGTGTACCTGTGGATGTATTTCAAGGCTTCCCTTCAAACTCAGTACCTCCTTAGGCTTGACATCATGGGAAAATCAAAAGAAATCAGCCAAGTCCTCAAACCTCTAAGTCTGGTTCATCCTTGGGAGCAATTTCCAACCGCCTGAAGGTACCACGTTCATCTGTACAAACAATAGTATGCAAGTATAAACACCATGGGACCACGCAGCCGTCATACCACTCAGGAAGGAGACGCGTTCGATCTCCTAGAGATGAACGTACTTTGGTGCGAAAAGTGCAAATCAATCCCAGAACAACAGCAAAGGACCTTGTGGAGATGCTGGAGGAAACGGGTACAAAAGCTTCTATTAAACGAGTCCTATATTGACAACCTGAAAGGCCACTCAGCAAGGAAGAAGCCACTGTTCCAAAACCGCCATTAAAAAGCCAGACTATGGTTTGCAACTGCACATGGGGACAAAGATTGTACTTTTTGGAGAAATGACTCTGGTCTGATGAAACAACAATAGAACTGTTTGGCCATAATGACCATCATATTGTTTGGAGGAAAAACAGGGAGGATTGCAAGCCGAAGAACACCATCCCAACCGTGAAGCACGGGGGTCATCATGTTGTGGGGATGCTTTGCTGCAGGAGGGACTGGTGCACTCCACAAAATAGATGGCATCATGAGGCAAGAAAATTGTGGATATATTGAAGCAACATCTCAAGACATCAGTTAAAGCTTGGTCGCAAATGGGTCTTCCAAATGGACAATGACCCCAAGCATACTTCCAAAGTTGTGGCAAAATGGCTTAAGGACAACAAAGTCAAGGTATTGGAGTGGCCATTACAAAGCCCTGACCTCCATCCCATAGAAAATGTGTGGGCAGAACTGAAAAGGCGTGTGTGAGCAAGGAGGCCTTACAAACCTGACTCAGTTACACCAGCTCTGTCAGGGGAAATGGGCCAAAATTCACTCAACGTATTGTGGGAAGCTTGTGGAAGGCTACCTGAAACATTTGACCCAAGTTAAACAATTTAAAGGCAATGCTACCAAATACACTAAATTGTATGTAAACTTCTGACCCACTGGGAATGTGATGAAAGAAATAAAAGCTGAAATAAATCATTCTCTCTACTATTATTCTGACATTTTACATTCTTAAAATAAAGTGGTGATCCTAATTGATTTAAGACAGGGAATTTTTACTTTGATTAAATGTCAGGAATTGTGAAACTGAGTTTAAATGTATTTAGCTAAGGTGTTTGTAAACTTCTGACTTCAACTGTTCCTAAGAGCCAGGCACAGTCCCCTTGCGACACTGAGCCTTTTAATAAAATGTTTTCTGAGATTGGAGACCACTTTCGGCGGGATCTTAGACCAGTGTTTCCCAATCCTGGTCCTTCAGTACCTCCAACAGTACATCATTTTTTATTGTAACCCTGGACAAGCACACCTGATTAAACTTGTCAACTAATCATAAAGCCCTCAATGAGCTGAATGAAGTGTGTTTGTCCAGGGCTTCAACAAAAATGTGTACTGTTGGAGGTACTCTAGGACCAGGGTTGGGAAATACTGTCTTAGACCATTCCTCCATACAGAATATTTCCAGGTCCTTGATATCATTTTGTCTGAGCTTATGGACTGCCACCTTCAATTCAAACCATGTTTTTTTCAATGAGGTTCAAGTCCAGAGACTGAGATGGACATTGCAAAATGTAGATTTTTTTATATATTGTGGTCAACTAACCATTTTTTTGGATTTGTATTAGTGCTTAGGGTTATTGTCTTGCTGGAAGGCCAAGTGTCAGCCTCCTGGCAGAGGCAACCAGGTTTTTGGCTATAATGTCCTGGTACGTGGTAGTTCATGATGCCGTTGACTTTAAAGCCTCAGGACCAGTGTAAATCATGGCCATTCCTGGTCTAGACTATCCTATCTGCCAATCAGGGCTGTGTATGTAAATATTTTTACATTTGTATCAATGCACCCACACAATCAGAATGAGCAGTTCAATGGCAAAAGGAAGCTCAAGAAAGAAATGATCAAATATATGGATTTGGAGTTTAAACCTGTTCTGTGCCCAGCTGATGATATAGCCTTGTAGTAAGTCTGTTTACGTGTTTATTTAAGCAGGAGAGGTCAGCTAAGAACTGGTTCTGTTCCCTCCTCAGCCCTGTCCTCGCCCTTCACAGTGTCAATATCTCCAAGCCTTGTGGTCTCTGTACTCATGACGTCAGTGTGTAGTGTGCATATACTGTGGATCCACTGTTTGAATACAGTACATACAATACTGATATTGCCTTCTGCTTCTCCTCTTAGACATGTGACAATGACGATGAGGAAGTGGAAATTGCTATTGACAATGCAGCTTTTATGGATGACTTTTTCTCTCAGGTGAGTTCATTTTTCCCAAGTGTGTGACTGTGCGTGTGTGTGTGTGTGTGTATGACTCTGTGTGTGGGTTTGACTGTGTTTTTCTCTCTGTTTTCAGATTGACGACATCAGGATCAGCATTGATAAGATTGATGAGAATGTGTCTGAAGTCAAGAAGCTCTACTCGGTCATCCTGTCTGCCCCCACATCAGACCAGAGTAAAACATACTGCCTCGGCTCCCTCCGTTCCCTCTGTCTTTGTTGCTTGTTACTGTCAGTGTGTGTTTTTTAAAATTGGTATTATTTGCGTTTTTTACTTCAGAAACACAGGATGACTTGGAGGCTGTCACCAACAACATCAAGAAGATGGCTAACAACGCCCGGAACAAACTCAAAAGTGAGTCCCTCACACATGATACGGCACAAACAGACTAAATGCTGATTGGTTAATACTGGTATGGGTGAGTACTGATGTTGATTGATTCTCAGCCATCGAGAGGGATCTGGCGTCTGAGGAAGAGGAAAGGATTTCAGCCGACATGCGGATACGCAAATCACAGGTCAGCCTCCGAAAGTTCTCATCAAACCCTTTACCTGACCCTGTGCCAAACCATCAATGTGACCATAGAAATGAATACCGAACCATTGGATTGTTGCGGCTTGTGACCCTGTCCTGTCCTCCCAGCATGCAGTGCTGTCCAGGAAGTTTGTGGAAGTGATGACCAAGTACAATGAGGCCCAGGTGGACTTCAGGGAGAGGAGTAAAGGACGCATCCGGAGACAGCTAGAGATCAGTGAGTTACAGTCTTAGTTTTATATACACACAAATGGACCAAAATGTGTGTTATAATACTGAAATGATCCTCGTGTTTCTCAGCAGGAAAAGCCACGACAGATGAGGAGCTGGAAGAGATGTTAGAGGGGGGAAACTCTGCTGTCTTCACTTCAGGGGTAAGAAAGTGTTTGTGTGAGTGTGCGCGTGCGTGCATGCCAACTAACCACCTCCTCTCTTTAGATCATGGACTCTGGGATCTCGAAGCAAGCTCTCAGTGAGATCGAGGCGCGACACAAAGACATTGTGCGTCTGGAGAGCAGCATCAAAGAGCTGCATGACATGTTCGTAGACATCGCCATGCTGGTGGAGAGCCAGGTACACGTCTCGTCCTCCGATCCGTCTATTCAGTCATTAATTGATTCCTCCATCCACTATTTCATATCTGCATTTTTAAACCCTACTGTCCTACTGTCTTTGTTTCTGTCTCGTTTGCATCCTCGTTCCCTGTCTGTCATCTGTTTTTCCTTTCTCTTTTCCAGTACCCTCTTCCCTTTCTCCTTCCGCAGTGCTTTTTTCCTCTCTCCATGCTTTGGGACAGAAGTTCCCTGTTTGTGTGTCTATCCATCCATCCATCTGTCTCCCTCCCATCACTCATTCATCTTCAGTAGGAGTCTACATTCTCAGAGTCACATTTGATTCAACATCTTAGTAGCCTACAGTGGTCTGTGAATCACTAAAGCCATGTTGGAATCCACCCAACCCCATACGGTAGTCACCACACAACTACATATAATCTCTGTAACACCTGTATCTCATTGGTTGTCCTATGCTTTCCGAGGGAAAGCCGTGTGCGAGGTAAGCGCCGTCTTTCTTTCTAATATAATCCTCTTTGTGACGTTTTTGTCTCTGATGTATTCAGTTAGCGTGCAAAGATTTATTTGTTCTATATCTGTATACTCACTGTGTGTGTGTTTCAGGGTGACATAGTGAACAATATAGAGGTGCAAGTGTCTAAAGCTGTGGACCACATAGTAGTGGCTAAGACTGAGACCAAGAAAGCCATCCAGTACCAGAGCAAAGCACGCAAGGTACTGCACCCCGTCCATCAGCTAGAACCGCTATCTGCCTGAACCTAACCAACTGTGCTACTGTCCCTGTTTCTAAGAAGCTTCTATGCGGTTAGCCTGAGCTGTGCTCTTAAGGAGCCTACCGTTAATTCCTTATGGTCCAAGTACCTTACAGGTTATTTGCCGGGGTAGACTGGCTCTGGCAGCCAAAACAGCCAAATACTCCATCTAAAGAGGTATCGTTTCTTTATTGCGCCACAGTTCTAGAAACATAAACCCCTTTCATATCACACCAAAAATAATTTCACCAATGCAAAATATACACTACTGTTTTAACCTGCTTTAACACAGTTGCAGCCAACGGTGTTTTTGCAGTCTTCCTCCGTTACAGGTTTTCAGAGCATGCCAGATAGCTAATTAGGACAGGTAGTCCCTCTGTCTTCTGTCCGTCTCTCTCTCCCTCTTCTCTTTCCATTCCTCTGCACGTCTCTTTCCTGCAATGTCCTGCCCTCTGCCAGGGTGGAATAATTGACAGAATTGAGAGCAACATGGACCAATCGGTGGGCTTCGTAGAGCGGGCGGTAGCTGACCCTAAGAAAGCCGCCAAGTTTCAGCAGGATGCCCGTCGTGTGAGTGGCTATAGAAACGCCCTTGTCCTGCCCCCTGGCCCCTGCGCCGTTGACCAGCCTCTATTGGCCTGACATCCTGGTTCCCAACGATCCCCATCCTAAACCTTGAATCATCCTCCTCCAGATCTGGACCAATAGGAAAGAGGAGATGGATATATATATATATATATATACACTGTACACTTCTCTGGTCGTTCTCCATCTCGCTCTTTTGTATTTTCCACTTCCTTTCTAGCTGTATATAATCTCCTTCTTTCAACAGTAACTACAGTTTTATGTATTTCGTCCAGTTATTTATGATCACTTTATGTAACATTTAGCTCTGAGTTATGCATGTGTTTTTAGGCTGTTTGAAAAGAGATGTCGCTTTGTCCAGGAATACGTGGTGAAAAGTAGACATGACCCTTTCTCTACATAAAGTGTTGATTGTAGTCAGGGCTTGATAATCATCTTTTCCACCCTACAGGGGAAAAAAAGTGTTAATACTGGTTACTGCTGTTCGGGAGTGGTCACGATAGTGAACACTGATTTTTCTCAACAGAGAACATTTTGTATAAGTGGTTAAGCAGACACTTAATTGTTTCCCACAGAAAAGGGTGATCATATTGGTGATTCTGATTATCGTGCTCGCCATAGTGGCTCTGATTATTGGGTTGTCGGTGGGATTGAGTAAGAAGAATTGATGGAAGGTGTCTGAATAAGAGTTGTGTAAAGGGTGAGTAAAGCAGGGGGGGGACTCTGGGGTGTCACAATGGGGTGCGGTGCGGGTGGATCTGGAACTTTGGCTGTTTCCATTTTCCTTCGACTCTCTGGGTGCGTGGTGTGAAGGTATTTAAATGTTTAGGCGTTCATGCTCCTTGGCCTATTTATGAGGTGTGTTGGCGCTATCTCTGGGTGTACTGCATGTCTTATCTGAACTTCCTTCGAAGCATTTCACAAGTGCACTTGTTGCTTTTGGTAAGGGTTATGGTCCATAGAAATAGCATTATGTATCTATGGCTGGGTCACTGGTTGGCACTGTGTGTGTCAGTCTCCCAATGGTGTCTTTGGGCAATGGTGTGAATGTGTGGGGTAGTATATGTGGGTCTATGTTTCTCATTGGGGTCTTTGGGCTTTGTAGTGTGGCCTGTTTGACTGTAAGTGATGACTCACTGTGTTATGATGGGCGGGAATGTCACTTGCTGTCAATCACTGACTCGTATCAGCCAATAGAAGCTCTGCATCAAAGAGCCCCCGGTTGATCAGAATTGCCTGATGATTGACAGTGCATGATATTCCCTTCCATGTTCAGAGCTTCAATTCCCTTGGTATTTCTGTCTGTCTATCACCTCTGCATTTATTACCGTAAGTACTGATGTATTTGTTCTCCCATGTTTGTTTTTTCTCCCCCTCTGTAGAAGACAATCATTATAGCAGTGGTCTGTACTGTGCTTGCTGTCCTCATCCTCGCCATCATCCTATCACAGACAGTAGGGTAATAGAGGGACCACGGCCTCAACCCACCTAACCATCTTCATAATCACTCCATTTTTGCCCTCCTCCAGCTGTAACGGCAAAGAGGGGGATGTAGACTCAACCGATCACTTCCATTGCCCTGGGATCCTCCCCCTCTCTTACTGTATGTCTGACCAATAGAAAAAGGCCCAGCTGATGGGACTGGCTGGTGTCTTCCCTGAGGTGGCTGAGAGGATGAGCATCAGCTGGGAGAGAAACAAGAGGACGAAAACTGAGACTGTTTATGAGCCTCTGATAATGCCAATAAAAAGGGAATCTTAAGTAATGTATATCCTTACCCTCACACAACTAAATGGACACCATGCAACACTTCAATGACATTCTCTGAACTGCTTTCTATGTATCCAGTAATGTGATTGATCTTGATCCACACTGAAGGGAATCCATGACACGTCTCTCTCATTACAAAAAACCATTGACTTAATGAATCCCTGCCACCCCCCGTGCCTTATTGTCTTGCCATGATGACCCTCCAAGCTGAAAGGTAGCCAGCCGCAGCCTCCTCCAGCCCACAGAGGAACGTTGACCTCACCATATCACATGATATGTACTGAGGATGGAAACCAGTGGATTTCACTTCAATCTATGTTGAGCAATGTGCATGTGTTTGATACCGCTTGAATAGTGTTTTTAAAACTCCTAAAGCACACCTAACCTCTAAGCATTTGGGTGAGAAATGAGTCTAACATCTGATTTGCGCCTAAGCCTCTTTTTTTTGCTGTCTGTCCAATTTTAAATTCATTTCCATACCTCAGACACGGTGGCCAATGGCAAGGCTTTAAATGAGACAAGATCTCAGTTACGTACTCGTGTCCCCTCTCCTTCTGAAAACCAATTGGAGGAGAAGGTCTGTGGGAAGGGACCTCTGGCTTTCTCATCCAATGGGTTTTGAGGAGGGAGGGAGGACACGTGGAGTATGTAATTGAGGTCATCCCTGAGGGTCTGGATATTTCAAGACCGTTTTAAATGTAATAGAACTTCACTGTAGTATTATGGTGGATGCCAGAGATTTTAATGATGGAATAAAATGTTTAAAAAATATATTTTGGTTAAGACTGCTGGTGTTGTGGTTCATGCTGCGTTGTGCAATACTGAGTTGACAGACTTGGCACATCTGAATGATGGGTTACACAGTCAAACTATCCCACATTCAGTGTGAGTGAATCATTGACTGTAGGTGCACATTTTTCTCTGAAAACCTATCACCATGAATAAATGTATCTGCTGTATTGGAATACAGTAGTTGACAAGTGGCAATGACAGCAGCACCTAGAGTCTGGTTTAAGGTACTGAAGTAAGTCTCTCACACACCCTCATTCTTTAATTCACTCAAACAGGCCTGTACTGACACACACACACTCCCCGCTGACCCTGCTCTCTCCTGTTCACTTGGTTCTAAATTCCCTTTAACTGTCTACTACGGGATGGTGGAGAAATAGGTTGTCTGTGCTTCCATTGGAGTTTGGATGAGACGCTTACAGTCCTTCGGTTTGAAGGGAGAATGTCTGATGATTGAATTTCACGTTTGCAAAATGATCTACGGATAGTATTCAGACCCCTTGACGTTTACGTTACAGCCATATTAAAATAAAATCTCCCATCAACACACAATACCCCAAAATGACAAAGCAAAAGTAGGTTTAGAAATTTTAGCAAATATGTAAATGTGACAAATGAATACATGTGTTTAAGCACCTTTGGCAGCGATTACAGCCTCGGGTCTTCTTGGGTATGACGCTACAAGCTTGGCACACCTGTATTTGGGGAGTTTCTCCCATTCTTCTCTGCAGATCCTCTAAAGCTCTGTCAGTTTGGTTGTGGAGTGTCGCTGCACAGCAATTTTCAGATGTCACCAAAGACGTTTGATCGGGCTCTGGCCGGGCCACTCAAGGACATTCAGAGACTTGACCCGAAGCCATTCCTGCGTTCTCTTGGCTGTGTGCTTTGGGTTAGTTGTCCTGTTGGAAGGTGAACCTTCGCCCTAGTCTGAGGTCCTGAGTCCTCTGGAGCGGTTTTTCATCAAGGATGGCTGTACTTTGCTCTGTTAATCTTTGCCTCCATCCAAACTAGTCTCTGCCGCTGAAAAACATTCCTACAGCATGATACTGCTGCCATCATGCTCCACCATAAGGATGGTGCCAGGCTTCTTCCAGACGTGACACTTGGCATTCAGGCCATAGAGTTAAATCTTGGTTTCATCACACCAGAGAATCTTGTTTCTCATGATCTGAGAGTCTTTAGGTTCCTTTTGGCAAACTCCAAGCAGGCTGTTGTGCCTTTTACTGAGGAGTGGCTTCCGTCTGGCCACTCTACCATAAAGGCCTGATTGGTGGAGTGTTGCAGAGATGGTTGTCCTTCTGGAAGTGTTTCCCATCTCCACAGAGTAGCTCTTGAGCTTTGTCAGAGTGACCATCGGGTTCTTAGTCACCTCCCCGACCAAGGCCCTTCTCCCCCGATTGCTCAGTTTGGCCAGGCAGCCAGCTCTAGGAAGAGCCTGGCTGGTTCCAAACATCTTCCATTTAAGAATGGAGGCCACTGGGTTCTTGGAGAGCTTCAATGCTGCAGAAATGTTTTGGTACCCTTCCCCAGATCTGTGCCTCGACACAATCCTGTCTCGGCACTCTACGGACAATCCCTTCATCCTCATGACTTGGTTTTTGCTCTGACATGCACTGTCAACTGTGGGACCTTTTTATATAGACGGGGGTGTGCCTTTCCAAATCATGTCCAATCAATTGAATTTACCACAGGTGGACTACAAGTTGTAGAGACATCTCAAGGATGATCAATGTAAACAGGATGCACCTGAGCTCAATTTCAAGTCTCATAGCAAAGGGTCTGAATACTTATGTAAATAAGGTATTTATGTCTAAACTGGTTTTGCTCTGTCATTATGGGGTATTTTATTTGTATTTTATATCGCCTTTATTTAACCAGGTAGGCTAGTTGAGAACAAGTTCTCATTTCCAACTGTGACCGGGCCAAGAAAAAGCAAAGCAGTGCGACACAAACACAGTTACACATGGAATAACCTAACAGAGTCAATAACACAATAGAAAAGTCCATATACAAAATACTACAAATGTAGTAAGATTAGGGAGGTAAGGCAGAAAATAGGCCACAGTGGAGAAATAATTACAATTGAGCAAATAAACACAAGTGATAGATTTGCAGAAGATGAATTTGCACGTAGAGATACTGGAGTGCAAAGGAGTAAATAAAATGAAGAACAGCATGGGGATGAGGTAGTTGGATGGGCCATTTACAGATGGGCTATGTGCAGTGATCTGTGAGCTGCTCTGACAGCTGATGCTTAAAGTTAGTGAGGGAGATATGAGTATCCAGCTTCAGTAATTTTTGCAGTTCGTTCTAGTCAATGGCAGCAGAGAACTGGAAGAAAAGGTGGCCAAAGGAGGAATTGGCTTTGGGGGTGACCAGTGAAATATACCTGCTGGAGCGTGTGGGTGCTGCTATGGTGACCAGTGAGCTGAGAAGGCGGGGTTTTACCTAGCAAAGACATAGATGGCCTGGAGACAGTGGGTTTGGCGACAAATATGAAGCGAGGGCCAGCCAACGAGAGCATACAAGTTGCAGTGGTGGGTAGTTTATGGGGCTTTGGTGACACAACGGATGGCACTGTGATAGACTGCATCCAATTTGCTGAGTAGAGTGTTGGAGGCTATTTTGTAAATGACATCGCCGAAGTCTAGGATCGGTAGGAGAGTCAGTTTTACGAGGGTATGTTTGGCAGCATGAGTGAAGGATGCTTTGTGTCCCAGAACTAAGGTATTGTATGTCGATTGCTGAGGATTTTTATTTAATCCATTTTAGAATAAGGCTGTAACGTAACAAATGTGGAAAAAGTCTTAATTTTCCTCACTGCTTCTAATTTCTCATTCAGATGACAGTGTACCTTCAGATACCTAGAACTAAGGTTTTGAAGATCCCATGCACAATGAGATTGGTGCCCCCTGCCAATGACAGTAGGACATTGTGGTACCATATGTAGGCAAAAACATTGGATGAATATTTGGATTAATGATTCAATGACTTATGTGCAGAAGAAAATATGTATGAAATGATATATACTTGAGCACAACATTCAACAAATATAGTTACAGCTGTGACTCATGGTCAAAATCCTTAATTTACCCAGTCATGTATTTTTTTCTTCATGATGTGTGTGTGTGTGTGTGTGTGTGTGTGTGGTCGTTCATACAATGTTGTTTCTCGGTATGCTGTGTCAGTATGTAATGTGCTGAAATGTTAGTGAAGGTCTTTTCAGTGATGAGTGGTTGTCAGTCATCCAGTGTGGTTGTTCTGTAATAGAATGTTGTATGTGTGCTATTAGTGCGCCTCTTGTCATTAATTCTCTCTTTTTCCTCATCTGTTTAAGAAACGTTTTATTATTTCGTTGACAGGTGGCATTCAAATACTTTTTGAATGGGATGGAACAACTATTGTCCCTCTTACTATATGTTCCCTTGTCCTTATGACAATGGTCTTTACTGGGAATCTTCAGCCTCACTATGTTCCGATATGATTGGTTTATGTACATAAGTTGTTCCCCATAGTAGTCTTATGATAGGCTCTCTTGTTGACCCCATTTTGACACCCCAGCGAATAATGTTTCGCTCACATCGGTGGTCTCTACTGCCATAGGCTGTCACACCACGTGGGGCGCAGTTTAAACAGCTCTACAAACCATCTCTCGGAAAGACATAACTTTTACCCAATCACAACCTTCCTGTGTTGATTTATTCATGTACTATTGGATGGCAGTGTTAATCCTGGGGCGGGTTCTTCTCTTTGGGGTTAGTGGGGGTGGTGTGTGTGTGTTTTATGCTCAGCTGAAAATGGCGGATCGAAGCAGATCGCTTTAACTTTATCGCACAATAACCAGGATAACAAACTACAAAGCTAAAAATATGTAAGATGGATACAAAGTTCAGCAATAACTTCTAGACGCCGCGCTACGGGATAACATACAGACCACAACAACCCAATGAGTTATTTCAGTTGGAAACTTATCTCAAAAATAATACGTTAGCCATTTTCCGATTAGGAAGCTAACGTTAGCGCAATGATGGCTAACTAGCTAACGTTCCGTGAATGAAGACGCTAACGTAAGTTAGATCATTTTATCTACATAAAGATAACCCATAACTGTAACTAACATCATACGATCATATTGTGCTTGGTATGTTGACTAGGTAACGGTAGGTTATTAACTGAAATTGCGTCCGAACAGAGCAGGACCACTAGACACTCAAATGTATTCGGGGAAGTAAGCTAGCTAACAGTCTCTTGTAGCTAACGCGTTAGTAGTGCTATCTATGCTATCTACATATACTAACAGCCTCTGCTGCAACTTGGTCAGTTCTGTAACATTATCCAAGGATAACGATATGGTTAAATAACAGATTTTCTTGCAAAAAAAGTGTAATTTGCATGTTCCCGTTTTTGTCAACAATAATAATTAGTTAACGGTGGCTAGTTGACGTTTAGACAACTTTATTTGATTATTTGTTAGCTACAGTAACGTTAGTTAGCTAAATACATTTGTTACCGTGTAGCCAGTTATTTAGTACTTAGCATTAACTTGCTATGTCATAATATTAAGTCAGTTTATATATTATAACGTTAGCCAAAACTTAGCTAACATTTTATCCTTGTCCCGATACTGAAGCTGGCAAACTGTCAATCCAAGCGCCAGAAGTTGTGTTTTATACTCCTATGTAAACAATTGGCCTATAGTTTGGCTCTCAAAAGCTGCTGTTAAATTAGTTAACTGCTCAATTAACTTAGGCTGTTCATGGCATTGTGGTTTCTCAACGGTCTCATTCCTGTTTTAGGTCATGGAAGACCAAAACCCCCGTTACAGCAAGCGCTTGGTAAGTACAGTCTAATTAATAGCTACGTGTTGGTGTGTTAGCTAAAATTGTTTTGCAAGTTGTATTTAGCTTGTTTCCCCAAAGAAAACGACTGTTGCATCGGTAACAAGCTAAATCAACGAGAGTGTTGTGGATCTGTTGGCCTGACGATAGACTGGATGCGTGTCAGTGGGTTCAATGTAGGGTCAGGTTCAAGTTCACTGTTGTCTGACCTGCTAATGCTTGCTCATGTCGCTTTACATTAGGTGGTGCTTTTTGTTACCATGCCGTGACTAAGACCCATTTAGGCTTTTCTAAAGGGTGTATTTAAAAAATAAATAATAATAATAAATCAAATTGGCCATTAAAAATAATCCACAGAATTATAGATCATAGTGGAATGTTTGTGTGGATCTTAGAATGTATAGTTAGTCAAGATATAAGAATAGTTGCAGAACAATAGGAAACAGCATGCGGGGTGTTTTGAGTAAAGATAATACCAGGCATAGCCCGGGTTTGGTGGAACAGGATGGGGGTGGGGTGTTGTGCTGGACCCATCTGTCTAGCCAAGATATGAGAGCAGGGGGTGAATGGAAGTAAGTGGGGTGGGGATAAGGCCCTCCTTCTGTGATGCCCACGCAGACCATTGCGTGACTGAATGACTGATCTGCAAAATCTTTCTGTTATGAGTCTTTGTGCCTTTGAACAGGGTTTGGTAGTAGGTGCCAGGTGCACCGGTTTTTGCAAAGCTGCTGGGTTTTTCCACACTCAATAGTTACCTATGTGTATCTAGAATGGTCCCCCACCCAAAGGACATCTAGCCAACTTGACACAACTGTGGAGTCAACATGGGCCAACGTCCCTGTGGAACGCTTTCGACACCTTATAGAGTCCATGCCCAGTCGAATTGAGGCTGTTCGTTCAACTCTTAGGAAGGGGCTCCTAATATTTGGTATACTCAATGTACATTGGTGTGTTTCCCGATGTGAAATGGCTAGCTTGTTAGCAATGCATGCTAGTAGTGGTCAATCGGCGACGTCCCTCGCTCAAAGACCTTAAAGGCAGTTGTTTCCATTGCTCTTCAAGGCCCACTGCTTTTGTTGAGCGGTAGTTAACGATGCTTCTTGTGTGGCGGCAGTTGATATATTCAGAGGGTCCCTGGTTCAAGCCAGTGTTGTGGCAAAGAGGGACAAAGGCAATACTGTTACATGTGCATGGTCTTAGCAGAAATCTCATTCAAAGTGATAAAAGTAGGGCTGTGACGGTCTTGGAATTTGAGGTTACGGTAATTGGCCAGGCGAATGTACACACTTGTTTACATGGATATGCTAATTAATAAAACCTATTTGAAACAAGCCATTACACTTCATTATTATCATGGCATTTCATTATTATTATTCAGGTTATTACTTACTATCTTTAATCAACAAATCTGTAGCAGTTTTGTATTGACAACATTAAGAGTCAAAATAAAGATGCATACTTTCCTTGTCCTTGTCTGTTGGCTTTTCTGCATATATATATATATACACATACACATACACATATATATATATATATATACACATACACATACACACACACACACAGATCCTATTTCGATGCAGAATACAATTCAATCGGAGTCCGATGGGTTTTCCCCGAAACATTCGCATAACGTTACAAACCCTGTTGCTGTGGTCATTCGATGGCAGTGGCAAGTGTTCTTCAAAGAGAGGATGCCGTAATGACAGAAATAATGTAGCCGGAGCTACTGAAAACAGGCCTTTTACCAGATTCAATAATGACAGGAGCATTTGATTCTTATGAAAGAGATGCAGTCCAGACGGTAGTTTCCTAAAAGTAGCCCATCGGCCTATAGAGAGAACCGGCAAACTCACGCACAACCCCATAAAAGCACCTGTCAATCAAAGCCACCAGCATATGTTAACACAAGCAAATATTTCTCCTTTCCTTAAAACGTATTAAAAAACCTAGGCCTGCCTTAGGCTTTCAGGAAGTACGCTATAAGATAATGTATTGACAAGGAAGGTATGAAGTGGACAGCAGAGCTATATTATGAAGATGAAATTCACTATCATTAAAATAGAAACAAATACACGCAAAATGTCCATAGCCTATTTATCACAACGATGATTATCAAGGCAGAACACATTGGAAAGATTTTTCAAATACTGTGAGGTACTGTTTTGATTTGAATGTCTTAATGTGTGAGGTGAAGAAAAGCTGGGCACTTTTCTACATTTGACATTTGCCAGGTACCCCCACGCATCTCGTGAAGTTGCTGCCTGAGCATCAACGGCGAGTTGGAAAGAGGACGAGATAGAGACCGTTTAAGACAGACTAGGCTAGCAAAACAATTGCTTATAATCATTAGTAAACACTCACTTAGTAAACTATATATAAATATATATATATATTTTATTATATCCTAAAATAAATGTAGGACTATTTAAACGGGTTTGACAGTCATTTTATTTTCATGGCGGTCTTCGTCCACAACCGTCAGTTACACGGTTATTCAATTACCATCACAGCCCTGGATACGAGTTGAGTTTCTGCTTTGTGTCACTAGCGTACGGGGACGCGGCGGCGCTACCTCGATGACGGGATCTCGGACGATGAGATTGAGGGGAAGAGGACCTTTGACCTGGATGAGAAGCTGCAGAGTGACCGGTTCAACTCCAACCTGGTTAAACACATGGAGGGAAAAGGTCAGGGGTCAAACCAAGCTATGATATCCCTTAAAGGCGTTAACCCAGTTTCTCCTATGTTATGATCTTGACCTGGAAAAGCTTGTTGGTTTTGTAATCTGGCAAAAAAACTTGGCCCTAATTATGGTTCTACTTCTTTGATTACTTTTGGTGTGCCTACCCTGCATTGTTGAGGGTAATGTGTGTTTCTCTTCAGACTTCACGTTCGAGTACATCCAGAGGGAGGGGCTGAGAGACCCTCTGATCTTTGAGAAAAAAGACGGCCTCGGCTTAGAGTAGGTCACTCTTCGTCTTCCAATTATCTAGCCCACCTCCTCTGCAGATCTGTGGGAGATAGAAATATAACTGCTGGCTCACTCTGATTCTCCAGATTTATTTAACAATCTCGCTCTCTCTCCCTTCCTCTGTCTTATTCTGTCAGGATGCCAGACTCTGATTTCAGTGTGAGTGACGTCAAGCTGTTTGTGGGTAAGGCCCAAACTATGGACACTCTTATGAACTCATGGCTGCGGATTTCATCTGAATTTTGAAACAGTGCTGCAGGGCCTGTAAGTAATTCTCCCTGCCCTTTGCTTGACCCCTTCTGTCATAGGCAGTCGGAGGATGGTCGACGTTATGGATGTGACCACTCAGAAGGGCATCGAGATGTCCATGGCCCAATGGCGGCGGTACTACGAGACCCCGCCTTCGGAGCGAGATAAGCTCTATAACGTCATCAGCCTGGAGTTCAGTCACACCAAGCTGGAGAACCTGGTGAAACGACCCGCCTCGGTAAGACACGTGCAGGCGAGCGCACGCACACACATACCAGTAGTGCTGAGTGAGGAACCATCATTATATACACTACCGTTCAAAAGTTTTGGGTCACTTAGAAATGTCATTGTTTTCGAAAGAAAATCACTTTTTTTTGTCCATTAAAGTAACATCAAATGTTGTAAATGACTATTGTAGCTGGAAATGGCAGATTTGTTATGAAATATCTTCATAGGAGTGCAGAGACCATTATCAGCAACCATCACTCCTGTGTTCCAATGTCACGTTGTGTTGGCTAATCCAAGTTTATCATTTTAAAAGGCTAATTGATCATTAGAAAACCCTTTTGCAATTATGTTAGCACAGCTGAAAACTGTAGTGCTGATTAAAGAAGCAAAAAAACTGATCTTCTTTAAACTAGTTGAGTATCTTGGAGCATCAGTATTTGTGGGATCAAACCCATAAATGCTGATGCTCCGTATGTGTAAATTCCATAAAAGATCTGCTGTTTCCAGCTACAATAGTCATTTACAACATTAACAATGTCTACACTGTGTTTCTGATCAATTTGATGTAATTTTAATGGACAAAAAATGAGCTTTTCTTTCAAAAACAAGGACGAGAGGAGGACTTCAAGGAATGAGAAATAATAAAGTCATCAAATAAAAACTAAGTAATAAACACAACTGAAATATTGTATTTCATAGTAATTTCCTATTTTTCTATTGATGTCTATGCAATGTGGATCTGATCAGAGGCAATGTGAAATTTTAGTTTTGGCAATTGAATGTTCACTATTTTTGGCTTTGGAATTTCCATTAAAAAGCTCATCACTGTAGTGTCATTATTTCATAATGCATTTAATGTTTAAAAAAATAATCAGTCGATGGTGATCATCTTTAAATAGTCGAACCAAAACCGAACCGGCCTCGAAGCACTAATCACTCAGTACTACAAACCGGAAAACCTTGTCAAACACCAAACAATCACATAGCAAGTTCAGGTGTCTGACCATTGTAAACACTGGGCTATCACTTCCACAGAGCCCTGGACAGTCAGTGGTGCATGTCCCTGCTGACCTTCCCTCCCTCTCACCAGGTGGATTTGATCGACTGGGTGGACAACATGTGGCCAAGGCACCTGAAGGAGCGACAGAGAGACTCAACCAACTCCATCATAGACATGCAGTATCCCAAAGTGCAGAAGTGAGTCCCGAACCTGCACCTTTTTATGGCTTTCATTCCACATGTACTCAACCACTTCATTTAAAAATGTTTACCCTTCCGTAACAATGCGGTGTTGGCCTCCCGGGTGGCGCAGTGGTTAAGGGCTCTGTACTGCAGCGCCAGCTGTGCCACCAGAGACTCTGGGTTCGCGCTCTGTCGTAACCGGCCGCGACCGGGAGGTCCGTGGGGTGACGCACAATTGGCCTAGCGTCATCCGGGTTAGGGAGGGTTTGGCCGGTATGGATATCCTTGTCTCATCGCGCACCAGTGACTCCTGTGGCGGGCCGGGCGCAGTGCACGCTAACCAAGGTTGCCAGGTGCACGGTGTTTCCTCCGACACATTGGTGCGGCTGGCTTCTGGGTTGGATGCAGTGCGGCTTGGTTGGGTTGTGTATCGGAAGACGCATGACTTTCAACCTTCGTCTCTCCCGAGCCCGTACGGGAGTTGTAGCGATGAGACAAGATAGTAGCTAGTAACAATTGGATACCACGAAATTGGGGAGAAAAAGGGGTACAATTCCCAAAAAATATTATAATAAATAACAATGCAGTGTTTGTGCTTGGAGCGTGAGTTCATAACACATGTCTTTGTTTTTAATGATGGTTGATGTACGGTGTAAAGATGTATATTCCTTCAGGTACTGTCTGATGAGTGTCCAGGGCTGCTTCACAGACTTCCACGTTGACTTTGGTGGTACATCGGTCTGGTACCACATCCTGCGGGGGGGCAAGGTGAGATGACACCCAGGAGAACTTGAGCCTTGGATGTGTCACGTTTTGAATCGCCACAGACTTCAATAGAACATAATTTATCCCTGACCAAGATGGCTGCCATTTGATTCTAGAGTTACGAACATTTAGGACTTAGGCCATTCTAGTATTTTATTGCATCTCTATGGCTATCTCGACCTCTGACCACCTCCTCCTGTAGGTGTTCTGGCTGATCCCACCCACACCCCAGAACCTGGAGCTGTATGAGGACTGGGTGTTGTCAGGGAAACAAGGGGACATCTTCCTGGGAGACAAGGCTCGGGACTGTCAGAGGATTGAGCTGAAGCAGGGCTATACCTTCATGATCCCCTCTGGTACGTACACACACTGATACACACGGTACATTTTTGTTCCCCCATCTAACCTCCTCCACTGTTGATGTCTAGGTTGGATCCATGCTGTGTACACCCCTGAGGACACGCTGGTGTTTGGGGGAAACTTCCTCCACAGCTTCAACATCCCCATGCAGCTCAACATCTACAACATCGAGGACCGCACTCGAGTACACTACCACACGCACACGTCACGCAGAACTCCACTGCACATGCACTAGTACTACTCAATGGGGGGGGCTGACTATTACATGTTAACTACAGGTGAGAGTAGTCACTTCCCTTCAATATCTCCATGTGTTCTGCTGTCCAGGTCCCGGCTAAGTTCCGATACCCCTTCTACTATGAGATGTGCTGGTACGTGCTGGAGAGATACCTCTACTGTCTGACTAACACCTCTCACCTCACCCCTGAGTTCCAGAAGCACTCGCTTGGTGTTGGTGAGTGTACACACACACACAACGATTTATATTTTTCTGTCTCTCATTTGTCTTCTCGTTTTAATCTCTGTTTTTGTCCCTCCCTCTCAGGTCTGACTCGAGACTCCTCGGAGAACAAACTCAACGGCCACGTGAAAAACGGCACGTCGGAGGAGAATAAAGACAGAGACGATGATGAGGAAGGAAAGGAGGAGGAAAGGGAGAGCAAGGTCAAAATGGAAGAGAGCGATGAGGATGTCTCCCCCACTCTGGGTGCCACTAAGCTGGGGGTGAGGGTAAACCTGACCCCCCTGGAGCTGGAGGGGCTGTGGAACCTGCTGGGGAAGCTGGAGGAGCTGCCAGCCCACAAGAAGTGTGTCCCCGCAGGCATCCGCAACGCCCCCGCCCTGCTCCACGACATACGGGTGGGTACAGGGCACCAGTCTGGAATATAATAATGTCATGTATCCCTTTTAGCAGATGCTTTCACCTCAAGTCATTTACAGTAGTGTGCACACAGGAAACTGCCAAAATAAAGGAAACGTCAACATGGTCTTAGGCCAATTCCCACAAGCGTAAAGGGTTATGTGGAAGGGGCTAAATTTGAAATGTTTCTTAGAAGAAATTATCAATTATTATCAGACAGAAGACTGAATCCAAACATTTTGTGCATTTTACATTTACTGTACTTTTCAAAGCATTTTGTTGATAACAAAATCTGAAAATATTCTGGATACATTCAGTAACATAAGAATATTCCTAGAAAATGTGGGGTAGGTGCAAACACAAGACAAAACAATGACATGGGTCTGAGTGAGGGGACTAACTGGTGTCTCCAAGTGGCCACACCCTCTCCAGAGTGTGCAGTTCCTGAGTCATTTCAATGCCCTTTTATGACTCAAAGAAGAGTCTTCAACTATAAGGTTATTTTTTTTAGTTTTCCTAGATGTGCCGTTGAGGAACTAGAACAAGTACACTTGTAGTTGTTTTGTTTGGAACACAACCCTGCATCCCCGCCAATGAATATTTACGCAATCTAAAAAGTTGCCTATTTTTTATCAATCACAATCTGGATCAGGTGGGCATCATTTGAAAGCTTTTTCTATTGCCAACATGACTAGCCATATTATGAAGTACAACCTTAGTGTTAGGCCTTCACAAGACAGTTCTGAGAAACGGGTCATAGTGTTGGTGCGCATAGAAAGGAGGTATGGGTGCGTTCTGGTGCGTGTTCCGCTGCAAATTATATTCACAATAGACAGTCTCATTCTGTTCAGAATAATATATGATATGACGCCATTTAATTGTCCATCAAACACAGTGATCATAAACGTTTACACAATCTTTCTGATATGGAAATGTGAAGTGCATGTTTGGACTCGCAGGTGTTTGGCTTGCTACTATTATTAATAAAATCCTCAACGTCTCATCTTTCAAATTACATAGAGCCCTTTTAATTTACAGCATTTCCCTCACTCTGACAATTTGCGATACCCAAGTTCAGAACGTCTGTCAGTGAAAACCCATATAGCGCTGTGAAGCACAGAGCCTGAGCTCTGATGTCGTTTAGAGCACGTTACTGTAGAGCCTCTGCACTGCACAGCCTCTGCGTGCCAATTTAGGCGTTTATCAGTGCCAAAATCTGCCATTTTCAACCCTTATACGGGTACGAGTGTAAAGGGTTTTAATAGGGTGTTGGGCCACCACGATCCTACAAAGGTGGCTTGAAATATCTGATTACATGTGTTTTTGGCTGTTCAGACAGCAGGTAAAAGTACAGATTGGAATTGGATATGCAGATAAAAAGGATTTGAGTCACTTCACACTGCCAGTGTGAACACTGCTTTAGAGACTGACCCAGAAAGACTCACAGCTGTAATTGCTGCCAAAGGTGCTTCTACGAAGTATTGACTGGGTTTAATCTAATCCAAAATAAATGTACCTTATTTTTATGTTCAAATTTTTTTTCCACTTCGACATTGGTATTTTCTATAGATCGTTGACAATTTTATCAATTTTAATCCCACTTTGTAACGCAACGAAATGTGGAAAAATTCAAGCACTGGACTTGGTATGGGTGGTCCCAGCAGGAATCAAATCCAAGATCCTGACGCTGCAAAGGGCGCCATGCTCTGCTAACTGATCTACACAGGACCCGTTTCTGTCTGTAGGCGTCTGAGGACAGTGGGTTTCTACGGGTTACGTTTTAATATCCACGCAGCGTGCAACTTCCAGTGCCTGACCAGTACATTGCTTCATTCTCAGTGGATGTTGGAACAGTGTCTCAGTGTCTGTCTGTCTTTCAATCAATAGTCTTGACTTGACCTTTTTATGTGTCTTGTGTCCTGTTTAGGCTCTTCTGGAAGACCACCGCAACGACGACCCCAAGCTGTCTTACACTGGGAAGCCCATCGTCAAGTGGCCCAAGAGGGTGAGCCAAGAGGGCATGTGCCTCTCGTACACACGCGTTCAAACACTCACCCGACATGCACGCGGCCGTACATGTGTTTAGTCACCACAGTCAAGCCCTCAACAACACGGGGCAGACATCTCAACTTTCCTCCCTTCTGCTCCAGCCGTCGTGGTACCGGCCCCCTTCCCCCTCGCCGGTGGACCGCCCGCGCCCGGCCACGCCCCACAAGCCCGCGGTCCCGCGCCCGGCTCGGGCTGCCACCTCACTCTCGGCCCTGAGGCGGCGGCGCGTGCGCTGCAAACGCTGTGCGGCCTGCCAGAGGGAGGAGTGCGGGGAATGCAACTTCTGCAGAGACATGAGGAGGTTCGGAGGACCCGGGCGCATGAAGAAGGGCTGCATGATGCGGCAGTGTCTGGCTGTGAGTATCTAGTGCACCGCCTTCACGCACTGTGTGTGTATAGCATGTTGACCGTTGTCTCTCCCCGTCTCCAGCCTGGCCTGCCCAACTCGGCGGTGTGTGTTCTCTGTGGAGAGGGCCAGGGGAAGCAGGAGCTGGCGGACGCTAGCCCATCCTCCACAACCCTGATGGAATGCTCCAACTGTGCTCAGATCGCCCACCCCGACTGCATCAAGGTGACCAGGGACCAGCAGATACGTGGATATACCTGTACTACAATGTACACTGTAAAATCCCTCTTGTGCAGCATGTACTTCCAATACATATTTTCTTTCGTATCCCACACGAGGGGGTCCCGAACTCAAATGGCCCTTGAGGATGATGGCGGTGTTATAGGTGCTTATAACAGTCCTCTGTGTGTATGTCAGGTGTTTATAGCTGTTCATTCTCCTCTCTCAGGTGCCAGGGGAGGGCAGGATCAACAAGGACCTGCCCAGCTGCTGGGAGTGTCCCAAATGTTACCAGGACAAAGATGGCTCCTCATCAGAGGTATCCCATCATTTCTTTTTTGGCATGGGGAACATATGTTCATTAACCAAAGTGAAACGAACAGTCAACTTTCAACTCATAAAAGTTTCAAAGGAATAGAGACGTTTCAAATGTCATATTAGAGTGTGAGGCGCGCGTGTCTCTCTCGCTCTGTGCGCGTGTCTCTCTCGCTCTGTGTGCGTGTCTCTCTCGCTCTGTGCGCGTGTCTCTCTCGCTCTGTGCGCGTGTCTCTCTCGCTCTGTGCGTGTGTCTCTCTCGCTCTGTGCGTGTGTCTCTCTCGCTCTGTGCGTGTCTCTCTCTCTCGCTCTGTGCGTGTCTCTCTCTCTCGCTCTGTGCGTGTCTCTCTCTCTCGCTCTGTGCGTGTCTCTCTCTCTCGCTCTGTGCGTGTCTCTCTCTCTCGCTCTGTGCGTGTCTCTCTCTCTCGCTCTGTGCGTGTCTCTCTCTCTCGCTCGCTCTGTGCGTGTCTCTCTCTCTCGCTCGCTCTGTGCGTGTCTCTCTCTCTCGCTCGCTCTGTGCGTGTCTCTCTCTCTCGCTCGCTCTGTGCGTGTCTCTCTCTCTCGCTCGCTCTGTGCGTGTCTCTCTCTCTCGCTCGCTCTGTGCGTGTCTGTTCTTCTGTCCCTGTAAGATGATACCCACCAACTCTATTAATACCTGTTTTGTGATGTTGCCTCTTTTACTCTCGGTCTCAGTCGTCCAGCAGTGATGAGGACAGCATGGCGTCTACAGGTTCTCTCACTACGTCAAAGCATGCCCACCGGGAAGGGATAGGAGTAGAGGAGGCAGGAGGTGGGGTGAGGAAGGGGCGACGTGGCAGACCCCCACTGGCGTCCTCTCTGTCCCAGCGGAGGGCGCCCCCTCCCTCCCAGCGGCTACTACTGCAGCAACAACAGAACAGGAAGAGAGCCGGCGCACTGGAGCTACGACTCCGGAAGAGTGTGAGAGAGGGAGAATGAGAAGGGGGGCGGCGTAAGGGGTTTTTGATTCGTACAATAATTTTTCACCAAGTCATCTAATTTTAAATCTGTCTTTGTGTTGCAGATCAAACTGGAGCGCAGCAAAATCTTCCAGTCGGTATGCACATGCAGCCTATTTTAAAGCGCTGTATCTTTCTAAACCAGTGTATGATTATTTTTTTAAAAGCATTGTTTTACCTATTCTACTCCTCACCTCCTCTCTACAGAAGCAGACGTCATCTCTGGAGCGTTCTCACAAGCTCCTGGGCTCCCAGCGTCTGGCCCACCTCCAGAGAGGGGTGTCCTCTCGCCTTCACTCCCCCGTCGGCAGACTGTCCCGGGGCCGTGGGTCCTTCAGAGGCTCCCCTACAGGGGCACGACTCCAGCCCCCCCAACCCTCCCTCAGCCTGGACCCCGCAGGCAGGGGAGATGGGCGCAGGGGGCAAGGGCGAGGAGTAAGGCTCAGAGGAGGAGCAGCAGGAAGAGGACAGAGACACGGTGGAGCAGAGGAAGAGAGTGATAGCAGTACCAGCAGCAGCAGCAGCAGCAGTAGTTGTAGTAGTGATGAGGAGGAGGAGAACGGCGTGCGGAGTGGCAGAGGGGACAAAGAAAACCGTCCGCAGAGACGAGTAACAGCCAAAGAAGATGAGGGGAGTGGGGAGTCCAACCAAAACGAAGAAGAGGAGGCGGTGATGGATGAAGACTGGAGGGAAGGAGGACAGGCACAGGCGGAGCCACCGGTCCTCGTAGTTTCTGACATTAGCGACGACCTCATGAAGGGCTCGTATCTCACTGTGACCCTGCAGCCGTCGAGGGCCAAACATGATCCAGGGGCCATCGTCCCCAAACTGGAGGCTGCAGTCACCCCCCGCCCTGCTCCTCCCGGACAGATTTACACACAACGCAAGAATCTTGCCCGACCACCACTCAGGAACCACGCCCCAGACCCTGCACGCTCAGATAGACACACACACATCCGGGGAAGCAACATACACACTGGCGGCTCCCATGAAGACGAGAGGAGAACGAGGCCGGGCAGACCAGAGAGGACAAACAATGGTGCTTCCTCCTCCCGGGTTCCTCCTCTACACCTCCCTCTGTCGGCTTTACACGATGGGGAGAGGGAGCTGGCGAATGGAGGGAGCGAACCGGGCTGTGAGAGGGAGGTGTGGGTATCAGTCTTCCGTTACCTGACTCGTGCTGAGCTCTGTGTCTGCATGGCCGTCTGCAAGAACTGGTACAAATGGTAAGAGACAAACATTTTAGAATGCATTTTATACACACACACGCAGTGATAACTGCCTTTGTTTCCGTAAGCGCTGTGGTAACTATTCGTGTCTGCATGTGCAAGAGTGTATGGGTGCTTGATAAAAAAACTTTTGAAATGTGTTCTGGTGCAGGAGCCTGGATAAGAGGCTGTGGATGAGGATCAATCTGACCGTCTCTAAAGCAATCAGTCCTCAGGCCCTGTCGGGCATCATCAAACGCCAGCCAGTCGCTCTGGACCTCTCCTGGACCTCCATCTCCAAGAAACAACTCACGTGGCTCGTCAACCGCCTGCCAGGTACAGACAGACAGACAGACAGACAGACCCACCTGAACTATTACTCACATTGGAGATGTTATTCTCTCTCTCTCCGGCTCAGGGCTGAAGGATCTCATGTTGTCTGGGTGCTCCTGGTCTTCTATTTCGGCTCTGAGCTCGACCAGTTGCCCCCTCCTGCGCACGCTGGACCTGCGCTGGGCCGACGGGGTGAAAGATGGACAGATACGAGACCTGCTCAACCCCCCAGGTGAGAGCCACCCCCCCCCCCCCCCCAACACAGTTTTCTGTTTTGAATTAAGTACTGTTTGGATAAATCCCTTGTCATACCACGTTAATTAGCTATGTCCCTCTGGAGTCAGCAGCGGACACAGATACTCTGTCCTCCGTTCCTTCTTCTTTCTTCTCTCCCGCTGTCGCCCTCCTGTCAACTCTTTCTGCCCTAATCCCGTCCCCCTCTCTGTCTCTCTCTAGGGTGTGATAACCGCAGTCAGCTGAGGAACATGCAGTCTTTCCGTCTGGCAGGGCTGGAGATCAGTGACTCCACTCTGAGGCTGGTGATCAGACACATGCCCCTGTTGACCCGTCTGGACCTGTCCCACTGCGGAGGCCTCACGGACCAGTCCATCAACCTGCTCACTGCCGTGGGCTCCTCCACACGCAACACACTCACTGAGCTCAACCTGGGGGGTAAGCCTTGGACTCGCACAGCACACACACAGGATTGCTATTGAGTTGAGTTTCATATTGAGCACCGCTGTGTCTCTATCTCCCAGGCTGCAGTAAGCTGACAGATGCGTGTCTGTGGTACCTCCGCCGGCTCTCCTGCCTCTCCCTGCTGGACCTGCGGGAATGCAAGGGTGTCTCCCGCAAAGCCTGCGAGGCCTTCATCTCGGAGCTGTCCGTCAACACCCTCTACTGCCTATCAGAGGACAAGCTGATCCAGAGGATATCCTAGAGGCCCGCCGCCTCTGTCTGGGACAGAGAAAAGAGAAAAGACTGTAGAAGAAGGACAAGGGAGGCCTAAAAATCCCCCACACTCTCAGAAGGGAGTAGGAGAGTGATTAGTTACTACACACTTAGTGGGAGAAGGGTTTCTTTCCATGTTGTATACATTTTTTTGACTAAACCAGACAAGACTCAGGTGTTTGCGCTCAGGCGCCGACGCTACGTGATTAAAGTGGGGAGGTCGGGGGGTTCCCGTGAAGGTGGCTGGGGGTGCTAGGTGTCATGCCCGACAGGGTTCCCTCCTTACCCTAGTGGTTCTAAGTGCTTTATGACAGGCCGTCTCTAACCCAAAAGGTGTTGGTTGTGGACTAACTCTTCCAGGAGTACTTTGGTCAGGTCGCCCCATCCTGAGACAGAGGGGTGCGCCTATGAGGGATTCAGGGACGGTGCGAGAGGGCAATCGACGTGATGACGAGACCAAAACCAGGGCATGAATGAAAGGGAGAAAGGGGGGGTGACAGGGTGCGCTCTCAAACAACAGTTAGAATTCAGGTGCTATCACTCCCAAAACTCTCCCTGTTTTGTACAAATATGAATCTAGGACAACTGTCTATTTTAGGAAATGCCCCTCACCCCACTTTGATGCATTTTCTGTTTCCCATGGATAAAATGTGAGTTCCTTTCCGTTTCACCTGATAAGATTCAGTGTATAAATGTATGATTTGCGGTCATTATTCTGCCCTGTTACCATTCAACCTAGTGCTTCTAATGGATACTTATTTCTTACCCACCTCACTGCCAAATCTAAAAAGAATATAAATATATACTTTTGTCTAAATGTTTCCCTATTTTAGAAGACGAAGAGAAAATCCCGTAGCATTGTAATTATTTTCAGAAATCTTTTTCACTTATGTTATTATTATTATTATTATTATTTTTTAGAAAATTAAAAATTAAAGATCAACTGTGCCAGATGTAAGTGATTATTTTGGGGGGCTGATATTAGAGAACAGGTCCACATATGTGCAGATTCTCATTTAACATTGGGTTAATTGATGAGCACATGAGTAATATGGTCCTGGGGGAATCTACAGGGTTTGCCAACTTTTTTGTTCCAATGTCAGGTGAATTCGGTGTGCTTGGCTGGAACAAGAGCCTGGGTCCTCCAGGACCAGAATTGAAGCCTGCAATCCCTACTTTTATTAGGTTAAGAGATTTTCTCACCATGGCCCCACCACCACACTACTAAGCAGCTGGTGTAAAAGTGGGATAGTGCAGTTCTGTACCCCTTCGATTGTATGGCAATATGCATCCCGCCCTTCCCTCCAACTGCTAGCCATAACCTGAAGCGACGCGAAAAATAAATTAATAATACAAACTGGGGTGCATTTTGTCGCAGATGCCGCGGTCTGTTTTTGTTAAGAATACTAGACTGTTTGTAATAGGGTTTTGGTGTTCCCTGGAATATTGTGATTGGAATGAACACCGAAAAGACGCATTGATATCATCGACTCGAGTGACCTGGATGTGAAATCTAAATAGGCCGTATATTGGTCTTATTTTGACAGCACAGGATAAAAAATAAAAAAACATTGCGAAAGCCAGAGGGTGATGATTGGAGTTGTTAGTTAGCGAACACATCGTCAGAACTTGAGTCCATCGTTTGTTACAACCGGCATTGCGAGACTAATGGTTGACATGGTCAGGCGTGCGATGTCAGCCAGCTAGCTGGAATGGAAAATAAGAACTGTCATGATTTTAGCCAAGTAGTGTCATGATTTTAGCCAGTTAGCTAGCTTACCTGACTAACGGGTAGAAGAGAGCTAGCTAGCCATGTATTTCAAACGGTAATACTCATAGCTTCTTGCTAATTGCGTTAGCTACGTTGCTAGATACCCGTTTTATCCTGTAGAATATCGCTAGCTTGCGTTTTTTTTTTGTGCACGTGTACTTCCACGTTTCTTCCCGCTGTAAATCACAAGTTTTCTGTAACGGGAAACACTGACAGCTGGCCAGCAAGTTGCTAGGTAACATCATTAGCTTGCTAGCAGCTAGCTATAGAAAAACAATGGCTCAAGAGGCGTTTCCTTTACATTTTCTGGTTTGGAACAACCAATACATTGAGCTTGAACGGGAACTACAGCAAAACGAGGTAGGTCAACGGGGCGGGAGGTAGCAACATAAGTTTCAATTCTTTTTCAGCCATTCATGTTTTGATTTTAACAGCTGCCGCACCGCTGAGAGGCGTGCCCGGCTTTCATGACCCACCAGGGCTGTTTTTCCACAGGAGAATGTGGAGCGTTTAGATCCGCGGGGGCGCACCCCGCTAGAGCTGGCAGTGTGTCTGGGCCACCTTGAATCAACCCGTGTGCTGCTCCGACACTGCGCAGACCCGACGCACTGCAACGCGCAGAGTTGGACTAGTGAGTGTATAAACTGGGGAATGACTGGGAAGAATAGTGTTCTCCATAAACAAAGCAGAGTCATTTATATTGCAGTCTGTTTGAAGGATAGCTATCTGGGTTAATATCGTGTGTCTGTGGGGTCGTTCCATTTGAGTTCAATTACGTTTTGACCGCACACCTTTTTGGTTCGAACAAAACTTTCCATACATATATATATTTGCCCATGGTAGAAGTGATCAGAAAGTGACTTTTTGGACATGAATGCCAAAACATTCAGGAGATCAAGGTTCTCAAAGGGCGTTTAGCTGCCCTACTCTCCTTGAAGTCTATGGTACCACAAAGATCGTTGGAGGTCCACACATCAGACAATGTTGACTTGAATTAGAATATCAGTTGTTTTAAATAATAGTCGGTCTTCCATAGGAAACCTATTGAAATATAGATAATAGAACAGACATTCCCATTTAAGATGACATAGGTGGACCAGCAGCCATCTTTGTGTAAGTAATTGGCACTTAAAACGTCGATTCAATTAACATTTGAATGGTGTACCAGCTACATTGCAGTGGTCTGAAGGGATACTGTAAGTCCATTATATGAAATATACTTCTATGAGTTAAAATGGGCTGTTTTAACCGAGGGCGGGCACAACACAAACACCACAGATTATGTAGATAAGATTCTTAATAGCCTCATCGAAAACCAAGCTTCCCTAAATGTAAAGCCTGGTGAAGTCCATGGTAGAAAATTAGCTAAATAGGGGTTGGAGCCCGCTGTAAATCAGTGACACCTCGCAACACGTCAAACCAATCAAATGCCTTGCTTGGATGGAGCTGGTGTAATGAGCTAAAGGAGGACGGACTCATTAATGGCTGGGATGGAATTAATGGAACAGAGCCAAACATGGTTTCCATGTGTTTGATACTGTTCCATTCCAGCCATTACGATGAACCTGTCCTCCTATAGCTCCTCCACTGGGGACAGTGCACGAGAGTGGCTGGGAAATCGCTTATTTTAAAACCTATTCAAAATATGTCGATGTATGCCGATTTTGTGCATAGAGCACACTTCTGGCAAAACAGAATTCATTTTTTCCTCCAGGTTCTCATGTTTTCTGGTTGCAAACTAGCATACGGAACAACTCTGCAAAATGTGTCCTTCCGGGTCTGAAAAAAGGCATGAACACGTAGCACCAACAAGCATGTGGGGGAGGGTTGTTGAAATGTAACATCCAATAAATCAGCGGTCCATTCAAACCATTTTGGCCAATACAAAATTCTCCACAACTCCAAGGGAGGCGTGACAACGAACTGATTTTGAAGGTATGGCTACTTGAATCTAGGGTCTAAGCTGCAACATATATGAAAAAAATCTGAGTTCACCCATTTTAAGGTTACATTTTTATATTTTTTAAATGCTTTAAAATAAATTATAAAATAGTTTGATAACCTTGTTTGTAACCTTTTTTAAATGATTTCAAACTCAACCGTTAATATTTTCCAGTGATGAAGACTTGGATGTCTCATGGTGTTGTGGGGTATGCAAAATGGGTCAACTTTGAACTCTTCTTGCTCCTGAATGTTTTGGCATTTAGGTACAAACAGTTCCTTTCCGACCACTTCTACCATGCCTAAGTGTGCATGGAAAATTTTAAAGTCAAAAGGCGGTGCGGTCAAAAAGTGATTGAAATCAAATGGAATGACCCTATGTCCAGTTTTGCAGGAGGCAGTGAGCACAGGGGACCCCGAGCTTTGTCAGCTGGTGCTGCAGTACAGGGACTTCAAGCGAGCCACAGAGAGACTGGCTGGCATCCCAGAACTGCTCAACAAGCTAAGACAGGTAAGACCGGTAGCGTAGCGGTTAAGCGCGTTGGGGCCAGTAACTGAAAGGTTGCTGGTTTGAATACCCGAGCCGACTAAGGGAAAAATCTGTCGGTGCCCTTATTGCTCCTGTAAGTCACTCTGGATAAAAGTGTCTGCTAAATGACTAACATGTAAATGTAACACACCGAAAGGTTGCCAGATCGAATCCCCAAGCTGACAAGATAAAAATCTGTCCTTCTGACCCTGAACAAGGCAGTTAACCCACTGTTCCTAGGCCGTCATTGTAAATAAGAATTTTCTTAACTGACTTGCCTTGGTAAATAAAGGTTTAAATAACTAAAGAAACTATTTGCAGTCTTCAGTTCATCCACAAAAAACACACAAAGGTAACACACCTGTCAATCAGATACACCATTGCACAGATACCTGAAACACACTCCCGTCTTTCAGGCCCGGGATTTTTACGTGGAGATGAAATGGGAGTTCACCAGTTGGGGTGAGTTTCCGATGTTCTCCCAGTGGTCGGTTTCAGCACCCCACAGAGGATTAGCTCCCAATTCTACTGTCACTGTGATGCACTGAAATGTTTGCAGTGGTATTAATGCCACAAATTCTCTGTCCCCCTCTCCCCATCCATCTCCCCCCTCCTTTCCTCACTCAGTACCCCTGGTCTCCAAGGTGTGTCCCAGTGATGTGTACCGTGTGTGGAAGAGTGGCTCGTGTCTGCGGGTTGACACCACTCTGCTGGGCTTCGAGCACATGACCTGGCTCAAGGGGCGTCGCAGCTACATCTTTAAGGGCGAAGGTATGACACACTGGTGATATGGCTAGTTATTCCACACTGCGTTTCATCTGTTGCATTTCTGTTTTGGAATGCGTAGTAGCCTCATGGTGGTTTGTGTTGTTTCCATAGCTACCGGTTGAATGGTGATGTGTGTTTTGTCTCCATGGGAATGTGTTGTTTCCATAGAGAATGGTGCCATGGTGATGGAGGTGGACCACGACAAGCAGGTAGTGTACACCGAGCCTCTGTCTCTCTCCCCGCGGGATGCCCCATCTCTCCTGGCTGCCATGCTGCCCACCCAGGAGAACACTGCCCAGAGACTCACCTCTCCCATCGTCTCCACACACCTCAACACACGCAACATCGCCTTCGAGAGGTAACACACACACACACACACACACATCGCCTTCAAGAGGTAGCTACTTCACACACACACACACACACACAGCCAACATACTCACCTACCTGGTCTCTCTCCTTATGCTTCTCTCCTGCTCTTTACTGCACAGGAACAAGTCTGGCATTTGGGGCTGGCGCTCTGAGAAGAGTGAGGCAGTCAGCGGCTACGAAGCAAAGGTGAGCCCAGAGACTCTATTGGACTTTAAAAATGCTTCTCATAAAAAATTTGTTTGTTGGCATTTAAAATACTTTTTTCTTTGGTTTGTTTCAGGTATACAGCGCCACTAATGTGGAGTTGGTGACTCGGTCAAGAACAGAGCACCTGTCGGACCAGGACAAGTCCAAGAGCAAAGGTACACAGAACACTTATGTTTAATTTGTTCATAGTATACATACACCCACAGTGGTTCTAACCCTCCTGTCCTCCCAGGCACCAAGACTCCTCTTCAGTCCTTCCTGGGGATAGCTGAGCAGCATACCGCTCATAATGGGGTGAGTTTCTCAAAGACACACCATCACCTGAAGTTGTGGTGGATAGGTGCTTTGATGGACTGACAGATGGACATGCTCATTGGTGTGTCTGTCTCTCCCCATGTCTCTCAGAGTAATGTGTGTCAGTATGCCAGCCCCCATAACCCCACAGCCATCACAGCTGAGGAATACTTTGACCCAGAGTTCCAACTCAACGAACGAGACATCGGACGCCCTGTGGAGCTCACCAGCAAGGTCCAGAGGTACCGCTGTTGCTGTTGCAACAGAGAACTGGGATAACCATAGCAAACGCACAGTCAAGCCCAATATCACCACCATGTTTAATGCAAGTGTCTCTCTCGCGCTCTGTCTCTAGGTTTAAGGCCCATCTGTGGTTGAGTGAGGCTCACCCTCTGTCATTGGCTGAGCAGGTCACGCCCATCATTGACCTAATGGCCATCTCTAACGCCCACTTTGCCAAACTACGTGATTTCATCACCCTGAGCCTGCCCCCCGGCTTCCCTGTCAAAATAGGTGAGGTTTAATACCTAAACTGCCCCCTAGGCCATACCTCCTAGGCTGGGGTCAGGATCTGAAACAGACAGTCCCAGAGAGAGGACATTGAGAGGAGGAGGTGCTATCAGAAGAAAAAGGAAGCGCTTTACAATTTAGGCTGAAACAAAGTGACGAGAGTTTGAAGATTTCCGTTCTCTTCACCCTTGCCACCTCACATCTCTCACTCTACAATTCAATTCAATGGGCTTTATTGGCATGGGAAACATGTGTTAACATTGCCAAAGCAACTGAGGTAGATGATAAACAATAAAAATTAACATTAAACATTCAACATTCCACATTCAGAAGTTTCAAAACAATAAAGACATTACAAATGTCATATTACGTGTGTATATATATATACAGTGTTTTAACGATGTACAAATGGTTAAGGGTCACAAGGGTTAATAAATAAGCATAAATATGGGTTGTATTTACAATGGTGTTTGTTCTTCACTGGTTGCCCTTGTGGTAACAGGTCACAAATCTTGCTGCTGTGATGGCACACTGTGGAATTTCACACAGTAGATATGGGAGTTTATCAAAATTGGGTTTGTTGTCAAATTCTTTGGTTCTGTGTAATCTGAGGGAAATATGTCTCTAATATGGTCATACATTGGACAGGAGGTTAGGAAGTGCAGCTCAGTTTCCACCTTATTTTGTGGGCAGTGTGCACATAGTCTGTCCTCTCTTGAGAGCCATGTCTGCCTACGACGGCCTTTCTCAATAGCAAGGCTATGCTCACTGAGTCTGTACATAGCCAAAGCTTTCCTTAAGTTTGGGTCAGTCACAGTGGTCAGATAATCTGACACTGTGTACTCTCTGTTTAGGGCCAAATAGCATTCTAGTTTGCTCTTTCTTTGTTAATTCTTTCCAATGTTTCAAGTAATTATCTTTTTGTTTTCTCATGATTTTGATTGGGTCTAATTGTGCTGATGTCCTGGGGCTCTGTGGGGTGTGTTTGTGAACAAAGCCCCAGGACCAGCTTGCTTAGGGGACTCTTCTCCAGGTTCATCTCTCTGTAGGTGATGGCTTTGTTATGGAAGGTTTGGGAATCACTTCCTTTTTGGTGGTTGTAGAATTTAATTACTTTTTTCTGGATTTTGATAATTAGTGGGTATCGGCCTAATTCAGCTCTGCATGCATTATTTGGTGTTCTACATTGTACACAGAGGATATTTTTGCAGAATTCTGCGTGCAGAGTCTCAATTTGGTGTTTGTCCCATTTTGTGAATTCTTGGTTGGTGAGCAGACCCCCGACCTCACAACCATAAAGGGCAATGGGCTCTATGACTGATTCAAGTATTTTTAGCCAGATCCTAATTGGTATGTTGAATTTTATGTTCCTCTTGATGGCATAAATGCCCTTCTTGCCTTGTCTCTCAGATTGTTCACAGCTTTGTGGAAGTTACCTGTGGCGCTGATGTTTAGGCCAAGGTATGTATAGTTTTTTGTGTGCTCTAGGGCAATGGTGTCTCGATGGAATTTGTATTTGTGGTCCTGGCGACTGGACCTTTTTTGGATAACCATTATTTTGGTCTTACTGAGATTTACTGTCAGGGCCCAGGTCTGGCAGAATCTGTGCAGAATATCTAGGTGCAACTGTAGGCCCTCCTTGGTTGGTGACAGAAGCACCAGATCATCAGCAAACAGTAGACATTTTACTTCAGATTCTAGTAGGGTGAGGCCGGATGCTGCAGACTTTTCTAGTGCCCGCGCCAATTCGTTGATATATATGTTGAAGAGGGTGGGGCTTAAGATGCATCCCTGTCTCACCCCACGGCCCTGTGGGAAGAAATGTGTGTGTTTTGCCAATTTTAACCGCACACTTGTTTGTGTACATGGATTTTATAATGTCGTATGTTTTACCCCCCAACACCACTTTCCATCAGTTTGTATAGCAGACACTCATGCCAGATTGAGTCAAAGGCTTTTTTGAAATCAACAAAGCATGAGAAGACTTTGCCTTTGTTTTGGTTTGTTTGGTTGTCAATTAGGGTTTGCAGGGTGAATACATGGTCTGTTTTACAGTAATTTGCTAAAAAGCCAATTTGACATTTGCTCAGTACATTCTTTTCATTGAGGAAATGTACGAGTCTGCTGTTAATGATAATGCAGAGGATTTTCCCAAGGTTACTGTTGATGCATATCCCACGGTAGTTATTGGGGTCAAATTTGTCTCCACTTTTGTAGATTGGGGTGATCAAATCAAATTTATTTATATAGCCCTTCGTACATCAGCTGATATCTCAAAGTGCTGTACAGAAACCCAGCCTAAAACCCCAAACAGCAAGCAATGCAGGTGTAGAAGCACGTCCTTGGTTCCAAATATTGGGGAAGATGCCAGAGCTAAGGCTGATATTAAAGAGTTTTAGTATAGCCAATAGGAATTTGTTGTCTGTATATTTGACCATTTCATTAAGGATACCATCAACACCACATGCCTTTTTGGGTTGGAGGGTTTTTATTTTGTCCTGTAGCTCATTCAAGGTAATTGGAGAATCCAGTGGGTTCTGGTAGTCTTTAATAGTTGATTCTAAGATTTGTATTTGATCCTGTATATGATTTTGCTCTTTATTCTTTGTTATAGAGCCAAAAAGATTGGAGAAGTGGTTTACCCATACATCTCTCTTTCTTTCTCTCTCAGAGATCCCTCTGTTCCATGTGTTGAATGCTAGAGTGACCTTCAGTAACCTGTGTGGCTGTGATGAGCCTGTCAGCTCTGTCACTGTACACACACCAGAGGAGGCCCCCGAGGCTGGTAACCACGCACGCACATACACATATATATATATATATATATATATACATACATACATGCATGCATACATACGCTAACTCCGCGTCCATCTGCTCGCAGGGCAGGCCCCCCCTCCCTTTCACTGCGAGGTGGACCCCTCTGTTTTTCAACCACCCCCGGACTACACCACTCTTGGTCCGGGCCGTAGCGAGCCAATGAGAGATGAGGATGATAACTTGCTGCAGTTTGCCATCCAGCAGAGCCTATTGGATGCAGGGACAGAAAGCGACCAGGTGAGAAAGGAAATAAGTGTGTTTTTAGAGCTGGCAAATCCATTGTTTAATATAAGTCATTGATCCATATCTTGGATATTTATCAGCTTCAGATTTTCATGATGATTGCCATGGAAGTTCAGTAAGTACAAGACATGCATAATAATGCCTCTCTCTGTAGGTGACTATATGGGAAGCTCTGACTAACAGTCGTCCTGTTTCTGGGCACATACAGTCACCACTGTATGAGGACGACTCTCAGCTGGAGAGGTGAGAAATCCTACCTCCATTTCCCCTTGTCCATGTTAGATCATGTATTACAAGGCTTGTATTATGTATTACAAGGCCTTTTTAAACTGTCCTCCCGCTACCTCTCTCTGATAGGGTGATCCAGGAGTCCATGTCGATCTCATTGGCTGGTGGTGAGGAAGGAGATCCCGCATCTCCCCTGTCAGTCTCTCCGTCGGACCCCGGAGCCAACTCCCCTCCCTCCTACAGCTCAGTGGCTGAGCCCCGGATGCCGGGAGCGTTTTCCGTGGTGAACAGCTTTGACGAGCAGCTACGCATCGCCATGGAACTCTCGTGCAGGGAGCAGGAAAAAATGGACAGGTGAGAGAGAGAGAGGGGTTTTCTTGCTTTGTTCATCCATTGTTCTCTGACAAGAGGATGAGGAGAGGAACCCATCCTAGAAATGTTGAACATAGTCATGGAGAGGGGCATTAATAGGATGGAAGGAAAAGGATTTTAGGTGATTGACTTCCAGTTTCTATGCCAATTGACTTATGTTTCCTGTTACAGGGTGAGGCAGCAGGAAGCGGAGGAGCTGGAGAGGATCCTTCAGCTTTCGCTCTTAGAGAAGTAGCCACGGCGACGGCAGAGGATTGAGGAACAAACGTGTTAATTTATAGCTTTTTTTTTTTATCCTGCAATGTTAAATTATTTTATTGTTCATTTGTTTATTTGATGATGTCTTACTGGGGCACTGAAATAGTACGGGTACAGTATTCAGGGATGGAGGGAGTTAGACATGGTACTGGCCGCAAGGTGGGTAAAAGCAATAGGGTGGAAACTGCTTTGTGGGCAATTGCCATATTTGCTGTCGCCTGTCCAGTGGGAATGAGAGGGGGAGAGGTTGTCAAACTAGCACTGAGGCTCTGAGAGCAGATACTTTTGGATGGATGAAGAGGTAAACGTTGACATTGCATTTTGCTTTCTTTTTCACAACCCTGCTGTCATTATTTTGAGTGATAAAAATCCTTTAACCTTTGACCTATGATACAAAAAAATGCTTATATTAGATAATTATTGAAAAAAATGATGTTATAGTGTTTGAAACAGAATTATGTTGGTTGACTCTTGCGCGTGACTTGGAAAATACATTTACTCAATGTCCCTGAAGCATTGGTGTGGTAGTCCATTTCTGAATGTGTGTGTAAAGATGAACCATTCACAGACATCTAGGCCAGTGTTAATTTTTATGCAAAATGATATTACATAGAATCTATATAACATTGTGTTATTTTCAACTCGAGAGAAGCATGAGCTGTAAAAAATAAAAATGTAAAAAGCCAGCATGATTCAAACAATGCAAACAAGACGATATTTACATATCAGTAGTTTAAACTTGATTCGTTTCTCTTTTTGTGGGGCTTATTTGAAAAAGTAGTTTGAATCAGATGTCATTCACTGAAGCCCGTTCTTCACGCTTTGGCACACGGAGGATTTTCAGAATGTTGCCTTGCCATTGGGACTTGATGGTACAAAGTCCCCTGCTTGTATAGTGCCTCACCTATTTATGCCAGACATAAAACCATGCTAGATACAGTAGATGACGTAGCTACGTGGGGATTTAGACAAGATTACACTGGAGGGTGTTTTCCTCTGTGACAGTTTGACGGTACTGCTGTTGGGGCGTGTTATTTTTGTATAGGGTGTAAAAACGGTGACCCAGTGTAGATCTGTTCCTTCCTCCTCTGTACTGCTATGCGAAGCTCCTGATGCAGATCTTTAGGTTCGGGGCCTGGAGAGTAGAGCGACGGAGAGTAGAGACACAGAAGAGAAGTTTAAAGTACAAGTCTGGGACTTCACCCACATTGATTGTAAACACACTGATGCTCTGAAGCTTACTGAGACACACCTGATGCGTCATCTGCGTCCTGATATTCATTCCCTGCCTCCGTGGCTTTGGTTGGAATTAGGGGTATGGGATAGGAGGGAGGGATGTCCCAGGCCGGGGACTGTGTGTGGATCATCGGTGCCACTCTTGCCCTCGGGACTGTTTTGGATGGCAAAGTGGGCTTTTCGGGTGGCAGCTCTGATGGGCACAAGTTACACTGTATGATACAGGAGAAATGATATGATCATTACTGGCATAGGTTTAGCCTTAAGTGGTGAACAATGTTCCCTTTAAGCTGTGTGTGTGTCCAGGGGGAGCTGCACAGAAGAAATATCAGTCTCCGCAGAGAAGCATGAGATTGAACTTTACTCAACTTTCTAGATTTCCCCCCTTATTTAATCAACATTGCCCTGTACTATGATCGAATCAATGCAACATATCAAAACAAAATGAACGATGCTAAACTTACTATACAAAACTAACTATGCAAGAGATTTTGTTGTAGGCAGAACGCACCGGAGTTGGATTCTATTGCAATGACAGGCACAACTCAGCTGGTACTCTACACAGACGGGTGCGCTGTAACCAATCAGAGATGCAGTAGGCCTGTATTCAAATAGGCCATTGCCATATATGGATCTGTGCCATTCACTTTGAACTGGACTGTGTTTACAGCTTGAGCGCTTCTGAGTAGATTTGCTTGTTTTGAGATCAAAGTGAGAGCTGCATGTAACCACGTGCACATTTGTTCATATCCCTTGCTAGTTAGTGAGTTCTTAGCCCAGTTATTGATCATTTGTAGTCAGCAATAGGGGAGTGATTGCTTCCTACAAGAACTCAAAATATGTAAATTTCTAGACATCTTTGAAAAGCAAGTCAGGTAAAGAGCTTTTTTGTCTTAAAGAAGCAGTGTTGTATTTTGAGACGGGCTTGAATAAGATAAATATCCAATAGCCTGAGGGTAGCATAATTTGTCTGATTTTCTGTAATAATGCATTGTATTTTGTAAAGTGGTTTGTTTGCATCAAACACAACATTTGCAGTCACCTTGTTTGAAGTAAAAGTGGATTAACAGGTTAATGTTAAACCCTACATATTTTTTTTCAAAAGTCTCATGGAATGTAGGCCTACATTGAACACCACACATTGGCTGCTACTGTAGGCTGAATGATAGAACAGCTATTTCCATGGCAAAATGTTATGGGATCCATTTTCTCCATTGTTTTTGATGGTAGGCCACTCTGGTAGGCCTACAATATGATCAAATAGCCACCGTAGCCTAGTTGACCACTGTCTAAAACTGTAAATTAAAGCGGGTACAGCCTCGGTGTTCACAGTCAACGCACCCTGGAAGTTGCACAGAATTTTCACAATATTCAAGTTTGCGCTCAGCAGACCTGAAATTTGCTCAGTGCTGAAATGTTTTTGAGGGAGCATTGGTGGTGAATCAAGTTATTTGCGGAGTTGTGATGCTCTCTCACCAATGCAGGTGTCGTAGGGCTGCGGAACCAGGTATGGTTGCAGACGGAACTCTGTCTCCATCAGGAAGTGGTCTATCACCGCCGCCAGGGAAGGGACAGTCACCTGATGAAACAGATGCATTAGGAAGTTACCTCATATTGGAGGCAGGCATATGACAAACATGTAATTTCACAAAAACAACTTGACAGCCTGTCAAGGCACTGAGCTTATATGGAGTGTTGTCTTTCATATCAGTGCTATGTTTTGAGCCCATCCTGATAGGATGAGAGTCCGGCTGGAGGAGCAGGACTCACCGGGGAATTGAGTTCTATGACGAAGCCTGTGTCTATGGAAAGCACTTTGTAGCTCTTCATCACCGGGCCACTGAAAGATAGAAAGAGTCCGGTGAGTCTTAAGACCACTCAGAATGTCTCCTCCCTACTCCCTCAACCACAGACACTGTTTTCTTAGAGGGTAAGGCTGCTGTTGTCAATACAGGTTTGTTTAGTGGACGGTGAAATACTTGAGGTCTGTAAGTAACAGGAGTTACAGGGAGTTGGTGTCTGCGGTTAAAGGTCAGGCTTCGGGGGTAAGGTGTTAAAGCTCAAGACCTGGGGTTGTCCTGTCTCAAGGTGATGGCGTAGTTAGTGTTGTCGGTCGAGGGACGGAGGATGATGTTGCCGTACTCTGTGTTCTCTTTCAACATCTTCTCTGCCTTCTGACGAGACACGGGGAAGAAACAGCTGGAGGGAGGAGGAGAAAAGAGGCTGAGAGGAGACGGGGAGAGAACAATACATTGTAATATAAAAAAAGGAACCGAAACACGACAATACTCACAGGGGGATTCCATTGAGGGTGTTGTCATATGTGTTGCCTGGGGAGGAGGAGGGATGGATAGGGTAGGTGGTGGTAAGCAGAGGAGAACAGGCGGCCTGTCTCTTCTGCTCCTCAGACAGAACCTCTTCCAGCCTCAGTATCTGACCTGGGAGCAGCTGCAGCTTACTGGGGATCTCCCTCTGCAGGGCTCATCATCAGTATCATCATCCACAAAAGATGCATAATACTAAGGTTTATATTTTTTCTCTCTGTCTGTAATCACGCACCAGTGAAACAAATTGCAAGCTTGCTTTGCTCTTTAGTTTAATCTGGAAATTCTCTCTTGATACTTACCTCCAAGGAATGTGGGTCAAAATAAGTATTTAACGGTGACTGTGTGTGTGTGTGTGTGTGTTATACTTACAGTGGCCACAGTCATGATGAAACCTCTCCACTCCTCTCCTGTGTTGGGGTTGTCCACCTACATCAGATATCAACAGTTTTTACTCCTGCCCCAGATGCCTGTTATGGCTGCACTATTGCACAACACATTTTATATGACTATTTGCCAGTAAGACATTATGTATAGTAGTGTCAGCAATATGACTGAATGTAACATAAATTACCTTAAGCTGCACTTCCTCATTGGACAGGGTGAGAGTGTAGATGGTCGACCTGTTCTTTTGATAGGGAGCATCCATCACCATCGACTTCAACATCTGAAGGTCCAGTTTCTCTGAGTACTGACAGGGAATTGCATATCCGATTAGTCAAGCCATAGATCGATTCCATTACTTGATTCAAGTACAATAAAACTGAGAGATTAGATGAATGCAGCTATTCTCTTACTGTGTCGTGCATCTGGTCTGTGTACAGAAAGATTGTAGATCCACGGAGCTCTCCATAACATTTCTTGAAGTCCTGGAAATTGTCAAACCAGAATCAAAAGGAAGTCCACTACTCTATACGAGCAGAGACATGCCCAACAGCTTTACTTGATACAGTAAACATACCTAATTCTAAATCTAACTTTGATAAATTCACTATCCTTTTCATTCTCTCCTCTCTCCCTCGTGCTTACAGTCTGTCATTCTCTCTCTACGATTCCTTATTCCCACTCCACCATTCTCTAGCTCCTTACTTTCTCTCCAGTGTATTTCTTCAGCAGGTGTCCTGAATAGTACAGAGGTAGAGCTGTGATGGTGTCCCTCCTCTTGTACACCCCTACAGGAGATTCTGCCATGATCCTACTTATTCCTGGGTTCAAGTCAGGTTGGTTCGTTCTAGTTCAGTTCACTATAACCCAGACCAATTGGGTCCCTGAGATAGCCCTCTGTGACCCAGTCCACCACTGGAACGATTCACTCAGAACTTTTACTCCTGCAGAATCATTTTGTGTGATTCATTGATTTAGCTTATCGTCTCCTCTCTCCCTCAGTCCTCGGTCAGTATAGGGACTGAGGAAGCAGTGTAGTGGCTTACTGAGGGAAATGTACCACCACTAGGTAGGGCGCCCTTTAGCACATTGACCCGGGACTGACACGCGCAAGCGCCTGCACGCGCACACACACACACACATACACACACGCACAGGCACCCGCATAATCACTTTCCTTTTGCTTTATTTTTTAGAAGTGTGCTTGGACTGTTTCCCAAAATGTACTTTGTTTTTCCGGATGTGTCGCCTAACGACCACTGCCCTCAATGAGTATACAAACCAGTTCTTCCCATTAACAATGAAGAATTGTATTTAAACCGTTGGGGGGAAATACACAACTGGATAGATCGAGATCATGTCATTAGATGAGCACATGACTGACTGCGCTCTTCCCAGAAGTCATGTCCACCTTTGGGAGATTGCAGACAAAGAACATCCTGAATCTCTGACACGTCTGGAAATGTATCACCCATCAGACCAACCAAACCAGCTTTGCTCCCCTCTCCAACTCCTCCCAAACTGCGGCCAGATCCATTTTATAAACCAATATTAAAAGTGTTATCGAACTAGATTTAAAAGTGTTATGTTCTATAATCCTGACCTTATTTCCCATATCTCTTTAATATTGCCCAGCACGATGGTCTCTCTCTGCCTGGACTTATCTGGACACTAGTATCTATACAATCTGGTAAGACGAAGGGTGGGGGTGTGTGTCTTTTTGTCAACAACAGCTGGTGCGTGATGTCTAATATTAAAAAAGTCTTGAGGTATTGCTTGCCTGAGGTAGAGTACCTTACGATAAGCTGTAGACCACACTGTCTACCAAGAGAGTTCTCATCTATATTATTATACTAAGACCTCACTCAACCAACTCTATACGGCCATTAGCAAACAAGAAAATGTTCATCCAGAAGCGGCACTCCTAGTGGCCGCTTCTGTACATAGTCTATTGGTAAATAGCCCACCCTTTTCACCTACCTCATCCTCATACTGTTTTTATTTATTTACTTTTCTGCTCTTCTGCACACCAATATCTCTACCTGTACATGACCATCTGATCATTTATCACTCCAGTGTTAATCTGCAAAATTGTAATTATTTGCCTACCTCCTCATGCCTTTTGCACACATTGTATATAGACCCCCCCCTTTGTTTTCTACTGTGTTATTGACTTGTTAATTGTTTACTCCATGTGTAACTCTTTGTTGTATGCTCACACTGCTATGCTTTATCTTGGCCAGGTCGCAGTTGCAAATGAGAACTTGTTCTCAACTAGCCTACCTGGTTAAATAAAGGTGAAATAAAAAAAAAACTTAAATGGAGGCAAACTGAAATCAGTTTTACAACATTTTCACCAGCATGTCACGTGTGCAACCAGAGGGAAAAAACTATAGACAACCTTTACTCCACACACAGAGATGCATACAAAGCTCTCCCTCGCCCTCCATTTGACAAATCTGACCATAATTCTATCCTCCTGATTCCTGCTTACGAGCAAAAACTAAAACAGGAAGTACCAGTGACTCGGTTAAAAAAAAAGTGGTCAGATGACGCAGATGCTACGCTACAGGGCTGTTTTGTTAGCACAGACTGGAATATATTCCGGGATTCATCCAATGGTATTGAGGAGTATACCACCTTAGTCATCGGCTTCATCAATAAAACCGTATGTACATATCCCAACCAGAAGCCATAGATTACAGGCAACATCCGCATCGAGCTGAAGGCTAGAGCTGCTGCTTTCAAGGAGCGGGAAACTAATCTGGACACTTAGAAGAAATCCCGCTATGCCCTCAGACACAACATCAAACAAGCAAAGCATCAATACAGGATTAAGAATGAATCCTTCTACGCCGGCTCCGACGCTTGTCGGATGTGTCAGGGCTTGAAAACTATTACAGGCTACAAAGGGAAACCCAGACGCGAGCTTCCCAGTGATGTGAGCCTACCAGACGAGCTAAATGCCTTTTATGCTCGCTTCGAAGCAAGCAACATTGAAGCATGCACGAGAGCACCAGCTGTTCTGAATGACTGTGTGATAACACTCTCAGTAGCTGATGGGAGCCACGGGATGGATTACCAGGACGTGTACTTAATTTAAAGCATGCGCCGACCAACTGGCAAGTGTCTTCACTGACATTTTCAACCTCTCCCCGACTGAGTCTGTAATACCTACATGTTTCAAGCCACTAGAGTCCCTGTGCCCAAGGAAGTGAAGGTAACCTGCCTAAATTATTACCGCCCCGTAGCACTCACGTCGGTAGCCATGAAGTGCTTTGAAAGGCTGGTCATGGCTCACATCAACAGCATCCTCCAGGATACCCTAGACCCACTCCAATTCTCATACCGCTCCAACAGATCAACAGATGAAGCAATCTCTTTCGCACTCCACACTGCCCTTTCCCACCTGGACAAAAGGACCCTCACACCTATGTGAGAATGCTGTTCATTGACTACAGCTCAGCATTCAACACCATAGTGCCCATGAAGCTCATCTCTAAGCTAAGGACCCTGGGACTAAACACCTCCCTCTGCAACTGGATCCTGGACTTCATGACGGGCCGCCCCCAGGTGGTAACAACAACACGTCTCCCACGCTGATCCTCAACACTGGGGCCCCTCAGGGGTGTGTACTTAGTCCCCTCCGGTACTCCCTGTTCACCCACGACTGCGTGGCCAAACATGACTCCAACACCATTAAGTTTGCTGACGACACAACAGTGGTAGGCCTAATCACCGACAACGATGAGACAGCCTATAGGGAGGAGATCAGAGAACTGGCAGTGTGGTGCCAGGACAACAAGCTCTCTCTGTGCTACAGAGGGTAATGCGTACGGCCCACTTCCTGCCATCCAGGACCTATATACTAGGTGGTGTCAGAGGAAAGCCCATAAAATTGTCAGAGAGAACCAGTCACCCAAGTCATAGACTGTTTTCTCTGCTACCGTGTACCGGAGTGCCAAGTCTAGGACCAAAAGGCTCCTTAACAGCTTCTACACCCAAGCCATAAGACTGGCCACCGGATTATTACATTGACCCCCCCCCCCCCCCCCCCCTCAATTTGTTTTGTACACTGCTGCTACTCGTTGTTTATTATCTATGCATAGTCACTTCACCGCTACCTACATGTACAAATGACCTAAACTAACCTGTACCCCCGCACACTGACTCAGTAGCGGTACCCCCTGTATATAGCCTCGTTATTGTTATGTCATTGTGTTATATTTTTGTTGTTGTATTTATTTATGAAAAACGTAGTAGTTCAAAAAAGAACTAATCATTTTATTTTCACTTTAGTTTCTTTGGTAAATATTTTCTTAACCAATAACGCAGTTTAAGGAGAGTTAAGGGCTTGTAAGTAAACATTTCACGGTGAAGTCTACACTTGTTTTATTCAGTGGATGTGACAAATAAAGTTAGATTTGATTTGAATCCCTGCTCCTCCAGATCTTTTGGCTCCTCCTGTGAGTGTTGTGGTGGCTCGCCTACACCCTATTGTCCCTGGTCTATTTGAGCGTGGGGTTTAACACGTCGTGTCACTTCCAGGTTATTGGTCTGTTGTGCAGTGTTACATACATTACATTCAACACCATTGTGTGTGCTTGTGGTTTTTCCTTGAATTCTGTATAAGATTGCAGACATCAGGCATGATATGGTGGCAGTGTGAAGTAGCCTTAACATATGATGTACAGAATGTTGCCCTGGTTGTTTCTGTACCATTAAGGGCCGGCCCTGGATGCTAGGGCACCCCAAGTGTTCCTTTTTTTTTTGGAACTCAGTCGGGGCCTCAACTTACTATTTAGAGAAAGAATAGTAGAATACACCAGATGTAATTAAGAAACATGTGGTTGTGCATCAGTAGTTTCTCTTATGTCATTCAATTAGCCATCGATGACAGCTAACAATTTTTAGATCGGTAACTGGTCTAGCCAGCTATGTAAACTTGTAGTAATCATGTCCGAATACAGACCGGGCACGTGCCCTGGGGCCCTGACCTCTAGGGGGACCCCCTTGATTTTGTTAGTCATTGTCACTCAGATATATTAACATGTCGTAAGTCATGGCAAAATGGGTAGAGCTGCAGGAAACTGCAGATTTTCTATTCTTTCTGCCCCATGGCAAAATGTGTATAATTGCAGGAAATGTACTAAAATGTTTCTCTGCCATCAAGAGGGGGGCCACCTAAATGTTTTTTTGCGAGGTGTGGGGCCCCCCAACCAAATCTTTCTTACCATGGCCTGGTACCATGGACTTGTTTCTTTTAGACACTCAATCATGTTATTTGAGGTCCAGTGGAGGCCCTTAACTTTTTCCACATTGTTACATTACAGCCTTAATCTGAAATGTATTAATTGCCCCTCCCCCCTAATCAATCTACACAGAATACCCCATAATGACAAAGCAAAAACAGGTTTAGAAGTGTGTGCAAATTTATTACAAATAAAAAACAGAAATATTTAATTTATATAAGCATTCAGACCCTTTACTCAGTACATTGTTAAAGTGCCTGGGCGATTACACCCTCAGGTCTTCTTGGGTATGACACTACAAGCTTGGCACACCTGTATTTGGGGAGTTTCTCCCATTCATCTCTCAGATCCTCTCAAGCTCTGTCAGGTTTGATGGGGAGCGTCCCTGCACAGCTATTTTCAGGTCTCTCCAGAGACGTTCAATCGGGTTCAAGTCTGGGCTCTGGCTGTGCCATTCAAGGAAATTCAGAGACTTGCCCCAAAGCCACACCTGCGTTGTCTTGGCTGTGTGCTTAGGGTTGTTGTCCTGTTGGAAGGTGAACCAGGATCTCTCTGTAGAAAAAAAATGAGGAAGGGAAGCGCTGCTAAGGTAAACAATAGTAGATTTTGGTAGACAGAAGGTGCTCTTTGGTAAAAAGGGTAAATTGGTCATCAAAAATAAATATTGAACATGCCATACAAATTAAGGCATTTCAATTATATGAAGAGTGCCTTGGTCCTCTCCTTTCTTTTTAAAGATCTCTGTATTTTGCTCAGTTCATCTTTCCCTCGATCCTGACTAGTCAACCAGTCCCTGCTGCGGAAAAACATTCCCACAGCATGATGCTGCCACCACCATGCTTCACCATAGGGATGGTGCCAGGTTTCCTCCAGACATGACACTTGGCATTCAGGCCAAAGAGTGCAATCTTGGTTTCATCAGACCAGAAAATTTTGTTTCTTGTGGTCAGAGTCCTTCGGGTGCCTCTTGGCAAGCTCCAAGCGAGCTGTCATGCCTTTTACTGAGGAGTGACTTCCATCTGGCCACTCTACCATAAAGGCCTGATTGGTGGAGTGCTGCAGAAATGGTTGTCCTTCTGGAAGGTTCTCCCATATCCACAGAGGTACTCTGGAGCTCTGTCAGAGTGACCATCACGTTCTTGTTCACCTCCCTGACCAAGGCCCTTCTCCCCCGATTGCTCAGTTTGGCCGGGCAGCCAGCTCCAGGAAGTGTCTTGGTGGTTCCAAACATCTTCCATTTAGGAATGATGGAGGCCACTGTGTTCTTGGGGGATCTTCAATGCTATAGAAATGTTTTGGTCCCCTTCCCCAGATCTGTGCCTCGACACAATCCTGTCTCGGAGCTCTACTGACAATTTCTTTGACCTCATGGCTTGGTTTTTGCTCTGACATGCACTGCCAACTGTGGGACCTTATTTAGACAGATGTGTGCCTTTCCAAATCATGTCCAATCAATTGAATTTACCACAGGTGGACTCCAATCAAGTTGTAGAACTATCTTCAGGATGATCAATGAAAACAGGATGCACCTGAACTCAATTTCGAGACTCTTAGAAAAATCTCTGAATACTTATGTAAACAAGTTTCTATTTTTAATTTTTTATACATTTGCAAAAATGTCTAAAAAAGTATTTTCACTTTGTCATTATGGGTTATTGTGTGTAAAAACATGTATTTCATCAACTTTTGAATAAGGTTGTAATGTAACAAAATGTGGAAAAAGTCAAGGGGTCTGAATACTTTCCGAATGCACTGTACTTCCACACTATGAGGTTGGAATAATACTGTGAAATTGTGAAAATGATGATAAGGCCCTTTTAGTGTAAAAGCTGTTTGAAAAGACTGTCTGAAATATTCACCTTTTTTGGTAGGATGGAGTTTTGGCCTGCCTGGTGACATCACCAGGCGGTAAATTGGTTAATAGACCAACAAGAAAGAGAGTTCCAAAACTCTCTGGCAATAATAGCTAATTTTCAGTTTCCCCCTCCCCACTCTGACCACTCCCAGACAGTCCTAACAAAAGTCTTGCTTGAGAAGCAGTTTTTGTTTCTTTTTGACAATTTTAATTTAAAATAATCACAGTAAGGTACATAATTGTTACCCATAAATTATTTGAAACTTCGATAAAAAAGCTGCATTGGACCTTTAATTTAAAAAAATAATTGTGTACTGTATGAATACATTGAATATAAACACAAAGTTAGGCCTATATGAGTTTTTTTTATCATGGGCCCAGAAATATAATTTAGAATTGATTAAAGGCATCACATCGTCCTTTGAAAAACTAAACGTTTTTGTCAAGGATTCAGGTGCAACTTCTCTTACCGGGACAAGTGACAGCTTCAAAACCCCTCGACAGCATGTGGATGTTTTTGTTGTCCAGCCAAATGTAAGGGGTGGGGAAACCCCGGGAACATTATTACCCGAAGTCTGTCCAACACTGAAACGGTTGGTAAATCAACTTCCCATTTAGCTAAAAGTGATAGCAAGCTGGATTACCAAATTAGATAGCTAACATATTTTAAATACACTATTTCATAACTCTCCCATTTTACATTTTTAGTGGACTTTTAACAAGCCATCGCGGTAAGTTAGCAGTACGCTACACGAGGACACTGTCAGCACAAATTAAATAGGAACGTTAAGTTACAGTTGTAAATAACACTGAATAACCTATAAACTAACAACAAAAATCATAGACAAATAATAATAAAATAAGCTAATGATGTCAAATCAATTGATGTCAAAATCATGGAATGCAGTAACGTCAGCTGGGTGTCTCGTTAGTTGGAATAATGTCAGCAGCTAAATTCGCGAATGGTAATGTCAGCTATAATTTACAAAAGAAGATGAGAAATGAAATAGTAGTTACAGTAACTTAGTTAGCTGACGTCTGTTGGAAAAATGTCAGAAGCTAAATTCACCAATTGGTATGTGTCGCTATAATTTACTAATGAAGTTTTTATTTAACTTGGCAAGTTATTTGAGAACAAATGCTGATTTTCAATAATGGCCTAAGAACAGTGGGTTAATAACTGCCTCGTTCAGGGGCAGAACGACAGATTTGTACCTTGTCAGCTCGGGGATTCGATCTTGCAACCTTTTGGTTACTAGTCTAACGCTCTAACCACTAGGCTACCTGCCACCTGGGCAGGTTTAACTTTTAGTTGCGAGATTCAAATTTTAGTTAGCATTGGGTGCGTTCGAGCGCAGTGGTCTAAGGGACTGCATCTCAGTGCTAGAGGCGTCACTACAGACCCTGGTTCAATCCCGGGCTGTATCACAACCGGCCGTGATTGGGAGTCCCATAGGGCGGCACATAATTGGCCCAGCATCGTCCGGGTTAGGGGAGGGTTTGTCAGTGGTAGGCCGTCATTGTAAAATAAGAATTTGTTTAATTGACTTGCCTAGTTAAATAAAGGTTAAATGTACAAAATAAAAAATAAATTATCCTACGGCCATCGCCTTGCATAGAGCTCGCCAGCTTGTAGTCCTAAAACTCGGAAATGAGTTACCTCAGGTTCGATAAACGCCTAAAATAATGTCTGATGTTAACACAGGCTTAGGAGATCTTATACGTTTTGTTCTGTGAGGTAATATCAGTCAGTTAACATTAAGTTGATGAATTATGAAGCCTTTATATGCTTTTTAAAATTATATTAATGCTTAAATTCACAAAAAGTGATGTTAGCTGATGAATATTATCACATAGAACAAAACATCAAATCTCCTAAGCCTGTGTTTACCACAGACCTCATTTTCGGCGTTTATTCAAAAACGCCATTAATTTCCCAATAGGCATTGTCCAACGAACCATGGCGGAGTGCCTACAAAAAGACGCCATTACTATTTATCTTTATTGTGGGAGGATCTATTGTCAACCAATCATTTGGGTTTTTGTTTGACCCACGCGAACGTGACCAGACATGACTGAAACAGGAACCAACTTTGCCACAGATGCATGCATACAGTGGCATAGTATAAATGAATGTGATATTTGACACTGTCACTGATTGTAAAATGTACACACATATGTGTTAATTTTGTGAGTGTGTGATATCGGGGTTGGAACCATGTTTATTTCGACATCATAAAGACAAAGTTGTATTAACAATGGCAACATTGCCATGTTGATCTGAGCCTTGCTGTCAGAAAACCACATTGTCAGACTTTCGGCTGTCGCAGATACTTCTCCCCTGACTTTACTCCCAGTCGGTTGCTTCACCTTACCACTCAAACACGCCCTATGCCATTTCCATAGAGGACAGGTGCTCCAGTATCTGTGTGTGTTAGAGATGAGTATGACCTGTCTCCGCTCTAACGCCCAGGAAGCTCCAATTCAAACTCCCATTAGACAGCTGTGCAAGTGTTATAATGTCAAAGTTTCGCCAAGCAACTATCTTAATTTACACCCGTTACAGCCAGTATGTACTTCCAAAAAAGGTCTACATCAAATGAAGATAGTTGCTCAGTGAAACTACGTATTTTGTGCTTAACAAATGTATTTTGGCATTATAACACTTGCAGAGCTGTCTAATGGGAGGTTGAATTGGAGCTTTCTGGGTGTTGGAGAGGAGGCAGGATGAAATGACACAGATCATGTGTTTTTCAGCCAGCAGGACAAGTTGTGGCATGTCTGCCGGTGATGGAAGTCAACGGACTGGCGAAACACAAAGCTATAATATTTACACAGCTGTAGTTTAGTTAGCTACGTTGTTAGTACTGAGGTTGGTATAAAGGACCATACAAATTTGCCACATTTTGTCGACTGTGTGGTGTTGTGTTTTAAACAGGGAGATCTGTCACACCTTGCCATCAGAGTGTGATGATGATGGGCCACCAGAATGATGAGGAAGAGGGTGGTAATAAAGACAACAGATTCTACATCGAGGCCTCCAGTAGCTCAGAAGGTGAGCTGGGTTTTAGTCAGTACAAACAGTCCAGCTCACCGAGAGCTCCCCAGGCCACTGGAGGAAACTCTCCCCTAGTTCTGGCCTTCCCTCTCTCGTCTGGCCGGGCTCTACGGTACGTGTCGCCACTGGACAGCAGCCCAAGCCCGAACTCCAGGCTAAGCCTCCACTCAGAGCAGGACCTGGACCTGGAGTATGATGATGAAGTCCTAGAGGAGTGGATGATCCTGGGAGGAGAGGAGCAGGAGGGAGATGGGGACATCCAGCTCAACCTGGGGTACTGGAGCAGCAGCTCAGAGTCGCATTCTGGAACAGAGGGTGAGGACCAGACAGTTTAACACTTGACAGAGTTCTGCAAGATGAGAGTTCCTCAGACAGAGAAAAGTTCAGCAGATGGATAATTCCACAGACTTAAGGAGTTACTCAGATGGAGTTCTATGGATGTTATATTGATTTATACCATTGTTGAATACTAGTTTCTGATTGGCTTGAAGGTTGGCTAGAGCGTGCATTATTTCCCTGTAACGCCACGGTATATCAGCACAGTAGAATTCAATGACTAGTTCATAATTTTTTTTATTTTTAAGTTTACTTTTTATTTATAGTTTTTTTTTACCCCTTTATAATTTCATGGTATCCAATTGGTAGTTACAGTCTTATCCCATCGCTGCAACTCTCATATGACTTGGGAGAGGCACATAACCCAGCCAAGCCTCACTGCTTCTTGACACAATGCCCGCTTAACCCGGAAGCCAGCCGCACCAATGTGTCGGAGGAAACACCGTACACCTGACGACCGTGTCAGCATGCACTGCGCCCAGTCCTCCACAGGAGTCGCTAGTGCGCGATAGGACAAGAACATCCCTGCCGGCTAAACCCTCCCCTAACCCAGACGACCCTGGGCTAATTGTGCGCCACCCCTTGGGTCTCCAGGTCGTGGCCGACAGAGCCTGGACTCGAACCAGGATCTCTAGTGGCATAGCCTTAGACCACTGAGCCACTCGGGAGGCCAGCTAGTTCTTTCTTAGATGTTCTATATTTGATAATGTTGATTTTAAAACATTATAGGCATTGTTGTATTGGATTTTCATAATAGCAAGCTAGAACTGATGGTTTGGTTAGCTAAACTAGTAAGTATGTTTGGTTACCAAGGCAACTACTTTAGATATCTAGGAAACCTGCTAGCTACTTCAGTGGATGTTGAACACATTTGTACCTTTCTACATTTATAGCAGCAAATGTGTTAAATTATTGCCGTAGTTTAAAAGGGATAATCAACTCGGGACTCTATGCGTTCTCTGTAAAATAATCCAACTCTGTGGAAGGTCAGTTCCACTCCGCTAGCGCGTTGTTGTTTTCCATAGAACACATAGCCTCTCGTTGATTATTCTCTACATATTTGAATGTATCCCTCGTAGAGATACATATTTGTGACACAGAGCAGCAGTATATGGATATCAATGACTTGTTTGGACACAATGGTTTGCATGTGTTATAAAGGCGCTATGCTTGTTGTCTCTCTCACAGATGAAGAACTGAATGCAAAATATGCTCTCAAACACAACTGGGCCATAATAGAGAAGGACAAGGTACTACTATCATTAGTTATCACTACTCTGGAGTTTAGGTCAGTTTCAGTCTTCATGAAGCCCTCAGGTCTCAGAGGATTGGCTTGTTCAAATGATTCTTTATCCTGTTTCTGCCCTGTTCCGGTCCTGTGAAAACCAGCCACGCCCATACCGCTATTTCACCTCTGGCCGGAGTCTCACCTGTCACAACTGCAACAAGACTGGACACCTGGCCAAGGGCTGTACCACCCCGAGGGTAAGACACACACACACACACACACACACACACACACACACACACACACACACACACACACACGTGCTCCAACACTGCTCACGTTGTGTTTCTCTGTAAACAGAGGCGACCCACCTGTGTGTTGTGTGGGCTCCAGGGCCATGTCCAGAGGGCCTGTCCAGGCCGGCACTGCCACAGCTGTGGGCTCCCCTCACACGGGTACCAGCCCTGCCCTGAACCCCCTTTCTGGAACCAGCACTGCCACCGCTGTGGGATGGCTGGCCACCTATCAGATGTGAGTGTGTGTGTTTACCACAAGCCTTTATGTGCGTTTATGTGTGTTTGTGTGTGTGTTTGCATGTAGCCATGAGCATGTGCAGTTAATGTGTTCTGTGTCCTTCCCAGGCTTGTCCGGATACATGGAGACAATTCCACTTCACAGTGAGTGACCATGGAAAGGAGGGGAGGGAGGAAGGGTGAATTATTAAAATATTGGAACATGTCCCCTGACCGTTTTGTCTTCTTGCTTTAGACTCAGCAGGAGGTTCCCCTCAGGCCACACGTTGACCACACCCACAAACACTGCAGACACACCGCTCACTGCTACAACTGCTCCAGGAGAGGACACCTCGGCCATGTGAGACCATCTACATCCGGTGTCTGTCTTTCTCTGTTTCTCTTTCTTTCTCTTATTCCTTTCTCTGTTTGTCCTTTAAAAAATAACTTATTGTCCCTCTATCTACCTTTCCCTCTGTATTTTTTGCTCACCCTTCCCCCCTTCTTTCAGGAGTGTACTCAGAGGAGGATGATCAGTGGGACGTTTGCCTCGCTCCCCTACGTCTGTCACTACGACAACAAGCAGGACATTGTCAAACTGAACACCAGGATACACAGAAAAGCCAGAGGTGATGCACCACACACACACACACACACACACACAAACACACACAAATGTGTCGCAGCATGTATTGTATTTGTTGTTGAATGTGTTTTGCATGCTGTCTCCAGAGCTAAGGGTGGAGGGCTTCATGCCTCTGTTAGAGCACCAGAGGACCTACGTGACACCAGGGGGCAGTAGTGAAGAGGAGCGCCCCTCCCCAGCTCCAGGGAGGAGGAGAAGCCTGGAGGGCAGGAGGAAGACGTGGCCGGAGAGACGCAGGGAGAGACGGGAGGTGAAGAAGCTGAGGAGAGAGGCCCAAGCCAGGAGGGCGGTTGGGACGACCAAATGGGGCTCAGACGAGGTTGTTTACACCAGGGACCACTTTAAGAACCCCCACAGAGAACCCATACCTCCCCCTCAGAAGAAGAGACGCCGTGAGGAAAGGAGGGAGAGCAAGAGTGAGGAGAGGAGTAGGAAGGGCAGAAGTAAAGAGAGCAGTAGGAAGAATAGAGAAGCAGAGAGGTGGAAGAAGAGAGGAGGGCTGAAGCCTGGGTACCTGTACCCCCGTGATGACTTGGGACCCATGAATGATTACCTCCTCTCCCCCAAAAATAGGGTGCGAATTTTATAAGAAAACAGATGTTGTGTTTGTATTGTATTCCATTATGTTTGAATAGCTGATGAGTGTCTTGAGAATTTTAGTCAAATTTTATGAACAAATGTGGGTTTTATTCTTTTTGGTAGAAATGGCTGGGTTGTGACATTGCAGGACACTGTTGGAGTATAGGAAATGTTAAACAAATATATATTTTTAACGTATTCACCCTACTTGAATGATTGACAAATAAAGCATTAGGCTAGGGCGATGTCTTTATTTTCTTTATACCGATTCGTTCTCAATACCAAATACTGAAACAAGACTACTACATTATTTATTTGGTTGGTTCCTCCCCCTCGCTTACCAGACATAGTTAATCAACGCAGTAATCGATTGTTGTCGGGATAATCAATAATATGGCCTGAAAAGACACCACTCGTTTTATATCGAACAAATGCTCAAATAAATGTACTCGAGGAGTCTGATGATTTTTGCACATCGCAAGAAATGCGTCTTCAGATATTTCTGTGCTCGATTAGAGTGGTCTGACCAGAGATGCTAACATCCCCATTGATTGATATCCACTTACGCTCCACACTGACATCTACAGAGAAAACATCACCAGCATCAACAGTGAATGTACAATGCGTGGTGGGGATTTAAATCTGACGAAGACCAACATTCTCTGAAGATCAGACAAGGCATTCGGCCGCTTCTATCTGGGATCAACCAACACCGCCTGAAAAGGTTAGCAGCATGGTTGCCAACAATGAGCAGAAATTCTAACAACGCATCTCGGCCGCTAGCTAGTTAAATTGTTTTTCTAGCTCGTTAGCTTTCCTGTTAGCAATAAGCTCGCTAACGTAGACAACGACGGGTTGAGCTAACAATTTAGTAGCAAAAAACGTAGCTAGTTTGCCATATATAATTTGTGGTTTACCAATTGTAATGTGGGAAATGGGGAATATTACAAATGTATCTAACGTTAGTCAACTGCATTTCTGAGCTGTGGTTTATTAGCTAACGTTAACTAGCCCGCTAATATGCTAACGTTAAATAGCAACAACCTAAGTTCGTTGGCTGGCTAGGTAGCTACAGTTGTAGTAATATTATTTACTTTAATATCTGTTGTGCGTTAACATTATCCAACCATCAAATAGTGTAACTGAATGTGGAACTCTGGCGAGCGTGTGTCATTTCTCACTGACAAGTAGCTAGAAAGCCAGTAGTAGGCAGGCAAGCTTCATATGAGACAATAGAAAAACCGAAACGGGTACAGCCCAGATACATACACTAAATATTTGTGTTATGTACCTATCTGGATTGTTTTGGATATTTTCATTATGTGCATTGCTATGACCGAACAAACTAATATACCAAATTGACCTCCTATAGGGATAAAATAATAAATCCATATTTGGAACGTTTTTGACTGACGGCGACGCGCAACACAGACCAAGAGACTGTGCACGAACGACCGTAGAGAGGACGGCTCGAACACCCGCTGCTTCCAGTTGTACCTACGCCCCAAACCGAGCGTTTCGTGCGAAGGAAGAGACTCCAGAACAGGCCGATTACGAAGATAGCAAGGCGAGGGAAGTAGGCTACGGCAAACCTCCATCTCGCCCAGATACCTCCATTACGTCCACCTACCACCGCCCCCTTCAGCCATGGACCCCCCGAGGACTCGGTCGCGGTCACGGTCAGGTTTTTTTCACTATGGCATGAACGGTAGTGGCAACGGCAATAACGCAATCAACAACGGGAACATGAATGCCAGCGGAGGGATCGGGGTGAACTACCCGCAACAGACCAACACCGGCTGGGCTCCGCACACAGCGCGCAGCTATACAGAGAACCAGCACACCCAGGGGAACTACCTGTCTAGCGGGGCGCAACGCCACGCTTCGCATGGAGCACACAGACACCCCGGCACTGGTAAGCTTCAAGGTCTCCCTCTCTTTTCCCTACTAATCTTGATACATCACACCTGGTGCATGGATGAGTGTACCATGCAATTTAGCAGGTGTCAGGCTTGACATGTAAACAGTGCAGTGTTCCTCTTAGCTGTATAACATGCATCTTCACTGCAGGGTTCTAGCTGTTCGTCTGAAAATATTTTCTCATCCATCCAGTGTTGTCTGTAGTCAGGTGACTGAGGGGTATGGGCAGAAACTGTTCGTAGTATCCTCACTGCTTTTGTGAAAGGCCTGAACTGCCTGTTTGATCAATAAATTGCCTACATTTCCAAACAACATTCATATATTTAAATTATTGAAAGATGGCTCATACTGCCTCCAAAGAGCATTTTTATGGGAGCTTTGGACAAATGGGAGCTGAATGAGACCGTTTTGGACATGGTAAATTAGCACGTGGGGGTATGTTTTTGAATTGATAGCCCAAATTGATTTCAAGAATAGACGCTCATTATTTGCGCTTCGCAATTTTGTTATTTTATATACAGGGAAATCAATCTGTGTTACCCAGTAGTGTTTTGTGGGTTCCACTTGCGTTTGAGATGTCGACGTATTCTTTTTAAAACCCAGGAAGTTCCTATTCAAACTCTTTATTTACACCCATGTTACAGGCAGTATGGACTTCCAAAAATTGACAATTTTCCAAGCAACTGGGGAGAGAATTCTATTCCACTCCTCCAATGCATGAATCACTAATTACTGTCACACACAGGTCAGATGTCAACAACCGCTCAAATACAATTATATTGATCACATACACATATTTAGCATATGTTCTTGTGGGTGTAGCGAAATGCTTGTTCCTAGCCCCAACAGTGCAGTAATATCTAACAATACACACATCTGTCGACGTACAGCCAGAAGAGGACTGGCCACCCCTCATAGCCTGGTTTCTTCCTAGATTTTGGACTTTCTAGGGAGTTTTTCCAAGCCACCGTGCTTCTACATCTGCATTGATTGCTGTTTGGAGTGTTAGGCTGGGTTTCTGTACAGCACTTTGAGATATCAGCTGATGTAAGAAGGGCTGTCTAAATACATTTGATTTGATTGACATCTAAAAGTGAAATAATTTAAGAAATATTCAAATATTAGGATGAGCAATGTCGGAGTGGCATTGACTAAAATACAGTAGAATAGATTACTGCATATAGAGTACCAGCTCAATACATTGGAGAGGCAATTTTTGGGTTGCTTGTAAAATAGATATTTAGACATTTTTGGGATGTATATATTGGCTGTGACGGGATTAAATGAAGATGGTTTCTTTGTGAAACTCCTTATTTTGTGAGTAACGGAAGTATTTTGGCATTACGCTTGCAAAGCTGTCTAATGGGTGTTTTGAACCGGAGCTTCCTGGGCATTAGAGAGGACGCACGTTTTTAGAACAAGCTCTATTTTGGTTGGCTCTGGTACGTTCTAATTTACATTTGAGTCATTTTAGCAGACTCTCTTATCCAGAGACTCAGTAGTGAGTGCATACATTCTATTGTACTTCAAACAAGAAACACACAAACTAAATTGCACAACTAATTGCGTTAGTACTAGAGGTCGACCATTTATGTTTTTTCAACGCCGATACCGAATATTGGAGGACCAAAAAAAAGCCAATACCGATTAATCTGCCGTTTTAATTTTTAAAATTTGTAATAATGACAATTACAATACTTATTTGAACTTAATATAATACATCAATAAAAATCAATTTAGCCTCAAATAAATAATGAAACATGTTTAAATAATGCAAAAACAAAGTGTTGGAAAAGTAAAAGTGCAATATGTGCCATGTAAAAAAAAGCTAACGTTTGAGTTCCTTGCTCAGAACTTCAATATTCCAAGGTAGGAGGTTTTGGGTTGTAGTTAATATAGTATTTATATGAGTATTTCTCTCTGTACCATTTGTATTTCATATACATTTGACTATTGGATGTTCTTATAGGCACTATAGTATTGCCAGTGTAACAGTATAGCTTCCGTCCCTCTCCTCGCCCCTACCTGGGCTCGAACCAGGAACACATCGACAACAGCCACACTTGAAGCAGCATTACCCATCGCTCCACAAAAGCCGCGGCCCTTGCAGAGCAAGGCGAATAACTACTCCAAGTCTCAGAGCGAGTGATGTTTGAAACACTATTAGCGCGCACCCCACTAACTAGCTAGCCATTTCACATCGGTTACACCAGCCATTAGGATGATAGGCTTGAAGTCATAAACAGCGCTGTGCTTGCGAAGAGCTGCTGGCAAAACGCACGAAAGTGCTGTGTGAATGAATGCTTACGAGCCTGCTGCTGCCTCCCATCGCTCAGTCAGACTTCTCTATCAAATCATAGACTTAGTTATAACACACAGAAATACGAGCCTTTGGTCATTAATATGGTCAAATCCGGAAACTATCATTTTGAAAACAAAACATTTATTATTTCAGTGAAATACGGAACCATTCGGTATTTTATCTAACGGATGGCATCCCTAAGTCTAAATATTATAGTGACACAATTTCACCTGGTTAATATTGCCTGCTAACCTGGATTTCTTTTAGCTAAATATGCAGGTTTAAAAATATATACTTCTGTGTATTGATTTTAAGAAAGGCATTGGTGTTTATGGTTAGGTACAGCCGTCCAACAATTGTGCTTTTTTTCGCAAATGTGCTTTTGTTAAATCATCCCCCAGCGTTGCATTGATTATATGCAACGCAGGACACGCTAGATAAACGAGTAATATCGTCAACCATGTGTTGTTATAACTAGTGATTATGATTGTTTTTTATAAGATAAGTTTAATGCTAGCTGGCAACCTACCTTGGCTTCTACTGCATTTGCTTAACAGGCAGTCTCCTTGTGGAGTGCAACGAGAGGCAGGTGGTTCGAGCGTTGAACAAGTTAACTGTAAGGTTGCAAGATTGGATCCCCCGAGCTGACAAGGTGAAAATCTGTCGTTCTGCCAATGAACAAGGCAGTTAACCCACCGTTCCTAGGCCGTCATTGAAAATAAGAATGTGTTCTTAACTGACTTGCCTAGTTAAATAAAGGTATAACATTTTTGTTTTCTTTAATCGGCAAAATCCGCGCCCAAAAATAGATTTCCGATTGTTATGAAAACTTGAAATCGGCCCTAATTAATCGGCCATTCTGATTAATCGGTCGACCTCCAGTTAGTACTGTACAAAGTTAGAAGTGCGCTATTTGATAGATTCCCCCTACCTAGGGCTTCCAGTGGGGAGACCTGAAGTCAACCTACCACCCCCCCCCCCCCATCTCGTACTTCTGAGTGGGAGACCTTCCCAGGCAGTAGCATGCCTAGCTCACAAACTAGAATCAGGGCGCCCACTACAACAAGGTTAATTGAACCACAGTCCATTACGGTGACATCATTAACATGACGTGCAAATGAGCGATAGAAAACAGATTGCGCAAATGTCACTATTCCCCTGTGCCGCCACCACCACTGGATTTAGGATGAGCAATGGGATATAGGAGATTGACTTTATTCACTCAGTTCTACACCTTTTTTTAAAACTCTTGAAATGTAAACTGTTTGCTCAAATACCCGTAAATAGCCTAAGCGCCCCGACTTTGTGGCTGGCCGTAGGCCTATGAAACATGCAAAGAAATTAAATGAATGTGCCTCAAAAAGATGCACATGCAAAACTCCATTATTATCACTGATGTGGGATGTGTAAATTCACTCTCACAGGAGATGAAGCATCATGCGCTCCCTCCATGAAAAATAATACATTTGACTGCAGCCAACTCCAGCGCACAAAAATAACACGGGTGCCGAGAGTCGGGACAGACAGCAGACTGACAAAAACAGCAGTGGTTCCCTGTCATCGCTCGACTTTGTGATTGACAGGCGCCGTCCTATCGTTCATCACATAGAAGTTGCGTATCATTCATTCTAGCGGGAGAAGGCTATACAGACTTCTCTGACTAGCGAATTGAAACTTTTTAAAATGGAAAGAAGCCCAGTTAATTTATGAAGTGGAAAAAGTAGCTGGCTGACAATGAGTCTGTTATCGGCTGTTCAGCCGGCAGCCGGAGATTATGAAAACACTGCTCTGAGGAAACATACCATCAGAACAGACTGGATTACCTCGAGGCAGAAAGGCATATGAATGAATGCAAGCTTTTAATGAAGAGCTTTTGTAATAGCTCTGCCCGCCACCCGGACCTAATAAATAACCCACACAGAGGAATATGTGCACGCACAGACACACCTGGCTCCACACTTGTGCGGCTCACAAACCTACACACATTAGGCTACACAAACCTACATACATTAGGCTCACTTGCCAACACACACTGACGCACTACAAAGAGGGATTTATGGATATGACTGAAATTCTGTATCTCCCAGCTGTTTGATCCTCCTCCCCTGCTCTAAGCAGATGTCTCTTGAATACTGTGTGTGTGTGGGTTATAGCGTATTTGGTTTAGTGTGCTGTGAGCAGAGCTCTTGGCATGTCACGCCTCTTAACATTACTTTCAGGGGAATGTGTCTACTGGATTTGGAGGTGCTGAATATGGGACTTCATTTCACCACTGTTTCTCTCCCTCGGTCTGAGCTCGAACAGACTGACTGCATGTTTTGGCCTTGTGGCTCAATCCTGGAGCCAGGGTTGTACGAACCATGCTGCCACTGGCTCAAATAAGTGCCCTTTCTGTACCGAGGCCCAGATACTAGGACGAAGGCCTATATAACCTGGCAAACGTCACCCAACCCGGCCAAATCCTTCCCCTGTGGCACATCACACGGCTCAGTGTCTGGATCTCTGTGTCCCTCCCTGTCGGAGCTGAGCGCCAGTCGCCTGGCTGCTCTTTTCTGTTCTGCTGCCACTGGCTGCGCGTCTTTGAGCTGTCAGTCTCCCCCGACTTCATAGAGCTGTGGCGTCGCAGGGAGAGGAGTGCTGGGAGAGGAGCGCTCTCCGATCTGTTTTTTTTTTTTGAAGAGACTGAGGGGGGTTAGTTGGGGGTGGGAGAGGGGTGGGGGTGTTTTTGGTTTTCAGGAAACTCCGTCAGCACAGTTCAAGGGCATCTGCCTGTGAAAGATTGGAGTGTGTGTCTGTGTAATATTGTAGTGTGTCTGTGAGGCAGCAGAGGGGGTAGTTTTAAATGTGAGATCGGAGAGATTGTTACGTCGTCGAGAGCATGGTTCTCCCTCTTGTCAGTGGAAGACAGAACATTGTCTGGTTTTTAAACCAGGCCATTCAAAGCCACTAAGACACATTCAGACCTAGACTGAGCAGACTTTATCCAGCTATACCAAGTGTGTATATGTTCCCTCAAAGTTTAAATATAATTTGGGCTGCTACTTTCTCTACGGATGGTAATCGCAGAGAGGGTTAAAAGGAGCATGACTGCTGCTGTATATGTTAACCAGGCCTGTCCAGGTCTCTGAGTCTTTGTATAGCCTACTGCCTGGTTTGACCCTCCTGTTATTCTCTCTCTGGCCTATAGGTGTCCTTCACTTCCACCCTGATAACGTCTGCAGTGATGAGCGGGACAAGGTGAGTATATTTCCCTTTCCCTATTACACCTAGTACCAGGACAGCTGGAATGCTGTAGCATGGTGTTAAAGTGGAACTGACTGTGTTTTAGCAGCATGAAATCTTATAAAAAAGATGTAAATATGGTGCTTTAAAAATTTTTAGAACATGTTCTGTCTAGCCGGCACATCGATATGGTCATTTTCACTGTGTCAAACTTTCATAGAATGTTTGGGAATGATGTAGAGTAAGGCATTTGTGTTTACATCTTATAGCAATATAGAGTGGGAAAATAGCTGTGCATTTGGATAATTAAGACTGATTGTAGCACCATAGCCAATCAGCACCATAGCCAATCAGAGTTACAGTAGGCCTAGATGCAAATAAGCCATTTGCCACAAGGGCCTGCCATCACTCACTTTGAACTAGACTGTTTACAGGCAGTAGCAACAGGCAGTAGCAACAGCACGACTTTAGATCATTAGAAAGCATTTGCCAAAAGCCACAAAATACACCTGACTGGATTTCTGCACATACGGTACCAGTCGAAAGTTTGGTCGCGCCTACTCATTCAAGTTTAAGAATAATAGTGAAGACATCAAAACTATGAAATAACACATGGAATCATGTAGTAAGCAAAAAAGTGTTAAACAAATCAAAATATATTTCAGATTCTTCAGTCTCCACCCTTTGCCTTGATAGCTTTGCACACTCTTGGTGTTCTGTCAACCAGCTTAATGAGGTAGTCACCTGGAATGCATTTCAATTACCAGGTGTGCCTTGTTAATTTCAGGAATTTCTTTCCTTAATGCGTTTGAGCCAAGTTGTTGTGTTACAAGGTAGGGGTGGTATAAAGAAGATAGCCCTATTTGATAAAATACAAAGTCCATATTATGGCAAGAACGGCTCAAATAAGCTAATAGAAATGAGTCCATTACTTTAACACATGAAGGTCAGTCAATACGGAACATTTCAAGAACTTTGAAACTTTCTTCCACTGCAGTTGCAAAAACCATCAAGCGCTATGATGAAACTGGCTCTCATGAGGACCGCCACAGGAAAGGAAGACCCAGAGTTACCTCTGCTGCAGAGGATAAATTCATTAGTTACCAGCTTCAGAAATTGCAGCCCAAATAAATGCTTCATAATTCAAGTAACACACATCTCAACATCAACTGTTCAGGGGTGACTGTGTGAATCAGGCCTTCATGGTTAAATGCTGCAAAGAAACCACTACTAAAGGACAACAATAAGAAGAGACTTGCTTGGACCAAGAAACACGAGCGATGGACATTAGACTGTTGGGCATCTGTCCTTGGTCTGATGAGTCAAAATATGAGGTTTTTGGTTCCAACCGCTGTGTCTTTGTGAGACGCAGAGGTGAACGAACGTATGATCTCCGCATGTGTGGTTCCCACTTTGAAGCATGGAGGAGGTGATGGGGGGGGTGCTTTGCTGGTAACACTGTCATGATTTATTTAGAATTCAAGGCATACTTAACCCGTATGTCTACCACAGCATTCTGCAGCGATATGCCATCCCATCTGGTTTGCACTTAGTGGGACTTTGTTCTTTTTAACAGGACAATGACTCAAAACACACCTCCAGACTGTGTAAGGGCTATTTGACCAAGGAGAGTGATTGAGTGCTCAATCAGATGACCTGGCCTCCACAATCATCCAACCTCAACCCAATTGAGATGGTTTGGGATGAGTTGGACCGCAGAGTGAAGGAAAGCAGCCAACAAGTGCTCAGCATATGTTCTCAAAGCATTCCAGGTGAAGCTGGTTGAGGGAATGCAAAGCTGTCAAAGGCAAAGGGTGGCTACTTTGATGAACCACAAACATAAAATATATTTTGTTTTAACACTTTTTTTTGCTTACTACATGATTCCATATAGTTTTGATGTCTTCACTATTATTCTACAATGTAGAAAATAGTAAAAAATAAAGAAACCCTTGAATGAGTAGGTGTCCGCTTTTGACTGGTACTGTATGTAAATACCACAGAGTCGTCTTCCATTTGGGAAATGTACAGTCCTATTGATCAAACCATGAACAGGAAGGGATCTCCTCCCTTTGACTATTAGATCAACAACTGTTAGATTTAACCTCATCTTGTTCTGGCTAACGCTAACAGTGGACAAACCCACTCAAACTTTCTCAGCTTGTATTTGGCTGTCAAAATTGCCCTGATAAATGATGGGGGAAGAATAGTAGCCTGCCTGCCAATGCATGCCTGTCCCAACCCAGGTTTTGACAACTCAATTTGGAACTTTCCAGCCCGTTTGATCGATGCCAAATACATTTTACAACCGAGAGATATGCGAACTATGGATACGTCGTTTTTATGTTCAGCCTAGCTAACCAGCCAAATGATTCACATTTCTTGCTAGCTAACCAAATGACACCAATATCTTTAGCTGCAGCCATTGAAAAATCTATATGGGGGAAGTTGGCCACTCACCCACTCATTGGTGACTTGACATCCTTCCAACAGTTAGCTTGTTTGCCTCTGTGCTTTTAGCTTACTAAATAAATGGCTACATGAATAGATAAGCTAGCCTATTAGCCACGTTATGATAGACTTGTGATGCCCTCGCTTGTTTGATTGTATTGGCCTTCAATTTGCCTTATTTTTTTTGTTGTCAAATATTGACTTACCTGAAACCGTGTATCTGTATGAATGGCTGTAAGCAGCAAACAATGTACCAGCTGTGATTTATGACCAGAGAGCAATTTTTGTTGGACTGCCAAGAAATGTAATGGTGAATTTCTATTAAACTGCATCCATCTATTCTGCCAACAGTACCCTACTCTGCGTCAGGTCCTATTTCGCAAAAAATAAACCTTATGAATTTGCGTTTTGTTCATAAAATTGTGAATTTTGTGTTTTTGATGTATAATTCTGTTTTAATATCGGCAATGTAGTTCTCTGTCTGTTCTACTTCAAAAAAAGTATCCTCTCTCTCTCTCTCTCTCTCTCTCTGTAGATGGAGGACAGTCCTAGCCCTAAGCGACAGCGTCTTTCCCAGCAGTCTATGATAGATCTAAGCTCTGCCCCTCCCCCCACCCCATCTTCTCCCATTCGTCCCTGGGAGCTACCCCACACCCCCACTACCTGGGCCCCACCCCCACCCAGTCGCAGACCACACCCACACTACATGCCAGAGCGATGCCACACTCCTGTCCGCAACCGCCGCAGGTAAGTGTGTGTGTGTTAAATGTTACAATTGGTTCAGCATCATTGTAGAGTTATTTTTCCTCGGGACATTATCTGTTGTGATGAGGATGTTTGGTAGAAAGAGACTGACATCTGAATTTCTATCCCCTCCCAGTCCTCCAATGAGACGCCAGCGAGGCCGCCGTGACCGTCTCCCCCACCACCACCCCCCCCACCCTCACCCTCATCACCACCACTACCACCACCATTACCACAACCCGCACCATCACCCCCACCACAGCCTCTCAGCAGGACTTCAGGATGAGAACTACCGCCACCCCGTCCCCCCTCAGAGTTACCCCTATAACCAGCCTGAGGAACGCCCCTACCACCCCCCCAACCTGTCACCTCGCCCCCTCCACCACCCTGCTAACCTGTCCCCCAGGCTGATGCACCCTCACCCCCAGCCTCACCCCCCTCAGCAGCAGAGCAGTATGGTGCTGGACCTCCATGACCAGGTCAGTGAGGAAACAGGAAGCTGCTTTTTACAGTTGTCAATAGAGCATTATTGAATTTGATTAGGGTAATCCTTAATCCTTCTACGTGGGAGTTCAGGTAGTGTGGTTGTTTGAACTCTGACCTTTGACTTCTGCTCAGGTGTCGTACCCAGTCTCTCCCCCTGGCGGCCCCCCCGGCCTGCCTTCCCACTCGGCCCCCCAGCAGCTCCCAGCATGCTCGGTGGTCTTTAGTGGGCAGCACTACCCTGTCTGCAGTGTCCCTCCATCTGTGAGTTCAACTAGCCTGACTGTCTGACTTGTGTATCTCTTTGATACTCTTGACACTGATCGTATGCCTACTTCATGTACAGTGCCTTCAGAAAGTATTTATACCCCTTGATTTATTCCACATTTTGTTGTTACAGCCCGATTGCAAAATTGATTAACACAAAATAATTCACCCATCTACACACACTACCCCATAATAACAAAGTGAAAACATGTTTTTAGAAATATTATTATATTGAAAATGCGTAAATATCTAATTTGCATAAGTATTCACACCCGAGCCAATACTTTGTAGAAGCACCTTTGGCAGAAATCACTGCTTGAATTTTTCTGGGTGAGTTTAAGAGCTTTCCATACCTGGATTGTGCAATATTTGCCCATTATTCTTTAAGCTCTGTCAAAATGGTTGTTGATCATTGCTAGACAATTTTCAGATCTTGACAGGGATTTTGAAGTAGATTTAAGTCAAAATGAACTCTACCACTCAAACATTGTCTTCTTGGTTAGCAATTCCAGTGTAGATTTGGCCTTGACCTTTTAACAGAACAATACAATTAATCTCCCAGTGTCTGGTGGAAAGCAGACTGAAGCAGGTTTTCCTCTAGGATTTTGCCTGTGCTTAACTCTTTCTGGGTTTTTTTTTGTCCTGGAAAACTCACCACTCAATGATTATAAGCATACCCATAACATGATGCAGCCACTGCTTGAAAATATGGAGAGTGGTACTCTAATGTCTTGAATTCGATTTGCCCCAAACATAACACTTTGTATTCAGGACAAAAAGTGATTAGCTTTGCCACATTTTTTTGCTGTTACTTTAGTGCAACTATTCCCAAACTGAGGTACGTGCAATGCCATCGGGGGTACGCCAAATAAAAATTATTCTTCACATTTTCAAACAGTACATTTATGTTTTCCAATGGGGCAATGCATTTGGGTGAGGTTTTTTTCTCGCCTGAGTAGCCTCGTTTCACTGCCAAATATTTTTCTTTAACCATCTAGTGTTAAGCGAAATAATGCCATGTCAAATAATTAACATCCAATCACATTACCCATTACTCTCTCATGGGAAACCTTTAGACATTTAGAAACAAAACATAACAATTCAAATGAAAAAAATAAGCCACATGAGTTTGAGTGAGAATAAAGACTACTTTTGAGTACCGTAGTAAGACATGTAATAAAAGCAACAGATACCATTAATGTGAAGGGGCTAGAAACGTCTTATGGTGAGCTACCAATTGGCTACGACAGGCAAGCCAAATACTGTTGTGGAGGACTTAATTCTTGCTGCTGCTGGGACAATGCTGGGGGTAAAGGCCAAAACTATACAGACAATGTCTTCATCAACAACACTTTCATGACCCATCAGTGACATGGCAGGAGATGTTTTTGAAACAATTACTGCTTTGCATACAAGCCAGTGAATTGTATACGTTACAGCTGGATTAGTCAACAGACGTGGTGGGCCTGGCACAGCTCCTGGTATGTCCGTTACGTTTATGGCGGGTCAATTAAGGAAGACATCCTCTTCTGCAAACCACTGGAAACTAGGATTATATGATATTTCTACTGGACAGCTTTGTGACATTAAATGGACTTTGGTGGTCAAGATGTGTTGGTATCTGTACTGATGGTGCAAAAGCCATGACAGGAAGACCTAGTGGAGTGGTAACGCGTGTGCAAGAAGTTGCTCCCGAGGCCACTTGGGTACATTGCAGCATCCACCGAAGAGGAGTTTGTTAAAGCAAGGCCCCTGAACTCTCGTGAATCTTCTGCACCGTGCAATGATATGGGCAGCGACCATGTAACGCTTTTACAACGTACAGAAGTGTGCTGGTTTTATTTTATATATTTTTTTATTTAACCTTTTTATTTAAGGTAAGCAAGTTGAGAACAAGTTCTCATTTACAACTGCGACCGGGCCAAGATAAAGCGAAGCAGTGCGACGACAAGAACACAGTTACACACAAACAAACATAACACAATAGAAAAATCTATGTACAGTGTGTAAAAATGTAATAAGGTTAGGGAGGTAAGGCAATAAATAGGCCATAAAGGTGAAATAATTACAATTTAGCATTAATACTGGAGTGATAGATGTGCAAGTAGAGATACTGGGGTGCAAGAAGGTAAGTAATAATATGGGGAGGAGGTAGTTGGGTGTGCTATTTATAGATTGGTTGTGTACAGGTACAGTGATCGGTAAGCTCCTCTGACAGCTGATGCTTTGAAGTTAGAGAGGGAGATATGACTCAAGCTTCAGATTTGTTTTCTTTTTTTTCTGCAATTCGTTCCAGTCATTGGCAGCAGAGAACTGGAAGGAAAAGCAACCAAAGGAAGTGTTGGCTTTGGGGATGACCAGTGAAATAAACCTGCTGGAGCACGTGCCAAGGGTGGGTGTTGCTATGGTGAGATGAGAAGACTGGGCTTTACCTAGCAAAGACTTAGATGACCTGGAGCCAGTGGGTTTGGCGACAAATATGTAGTGAGGGCCAGCCAACGAGATCATACAGGTCACAGTGGCGGGTAGTATATGTGGCTTTGGCGACAAAACGGGTGGCACTGTGATAGACTGCATCCAATTTGCTGAGTAGAGTGTTGGAGGCTATTTTGTAAATGACAATGCCGAAGTCAAAGATCGGTAGGATAGTCAGTTCTGCGAGGGTATGTTTGGCAGCATGAGTGAAGGATGCTTTGTTGCGGAATAGGAAGCCGATTCTAGATTTAATTTTGGATTGGAGATGTTTAATGTGAGTCTGGAAGGAGAGTTTAGTCTAACCAGACACCTAGGTATTTGTAGTTATCCATATATTCTAAGTCAAGTCAAAACCTTCCATATAGTGAAGCCGGGCGGGTGGGTGCGGGCAGCAATTGGTTGAAGAGAATGCATTTAGTTTTACTTGCATTTAAGATCAGTTGGAGGCCACGGAAGGAGTGTTGTATGGTGTTGAAGCTCGTTTTGGAGGTTTGTCCAAAGAATAGCCAGATGTATACAGAATGGTGTCGTCTACATAGGTGGATCAGAGAATCACCAGCAGCAAGAACGACATCATTGATGTTTACAGAGAAAAGAGTCGGCCCGAGAATTGAACCCTGTGGCACCCCCATAGACTGCCAGAGGTCCGGACAACAAGCCTTCCGATTTGACACACTGATCTCTATCTGATAAGTAGTTGGTGAACCTGGCGAGGCAGTCATTAGAGAAACCAAGGCTATTGAGTCTGCTAAGCCTTGGCCAGTTCAATGAATACGGCTGCACAGTATTGTCTTTTATCTATAACGGTTATGATATCGTTTAGGACCTTGAACGTGGCTGAGGTGCCCTCATGACACGCTCGGAAACCAGATTGCATAGCGGAGAAGGTACGGTGGGATTCGAAATGTTCGGTGATCTGTTTGTTAATTTGGCTTTCGAGGAATTTAGAAAGGCAGGGCAGGATGGATATTGGTCTATAACAGTTTGGGTCTGGAGTGTCTCTCCCTTTTGAAGAGGGAGATGACCGCGGCAGCTTTCCAATCTTTGGGGATCTCAGACGATACGAAAGAGGTTAAATAGGCTTGTAATAGGGGTTGCAACAATTTTGGCAAATAATTTTGAGAGGGTCCAGATTGTCTAGCCCAGTTGATTTGTAGGATCCAGATTTTGCAGCTCTTTCAGAACATCGGCTGTCTGGATTTGGGTGAAGGAGAAGCAGGGGTGGGGCTTGGGCAAGTTGCTGCTGGGGGTGCTGAGATGTTGGTTATCAAGGGGAAAAGTATTGACACTTTTTAAAATTGAGAGACGAGGTTAAAGTCCTCCTATACTGACCACAATTTTTACCTGTCTGACCACTTGCATGGTGACGATTTTTTTCACACGACTGGCCTATCAGGGCGATAATTGACAGGGACTCTCCACAACTATATTCAACGTGCGGGACAAAATTGAGGCAATTGTTAAGAAGTTGGACCTCTTTTCTGTCTGCATTAAGAAGGACAACACACAGGTCTTTCCATTACTGTATGATTTTTTTTGTGTGCAAATGAACTCAAGCTTACGGACAATGTCAAATGTGATATAGCGAAGCACCTGAGTGAGCTGGGTGTGTAATTACGCAGGTACTTTCTCGAAACGGACCACACAAACTGGATTCGTTATCGCTTTCATGCCCTGCCTCCAGTCCACTTCTCGATATCTGAACAAGAGAGCCTCATCGAAATTGCAACAAGTACTTCTGTGAATGATTAAATTCAATTGAAGCCACTGCCAGATTTCTGGATAGGGCTGCGCTATCCTGCCTTGGCAAATCGCGCTTTTAAGACACTGATGCCCTTTGCAACCACGTACCTATGTGAGAGTGGATTCTCGGCCCTTGCTAGCATGAACACTAAATACAGGCACGGACTCTGTGGGAAATGATTTGTGACTGAGACTCTCCAATACAACCCAACATTGCAGAATTATGTGCATCCTTTCAAGCACACACTTCTCCTTAACCAGTGCGGAGTTATTCACAATTTGATGAACAAATAAGGTTTTATTTGTGCCCTGGTCCTATAAGAGCCCTTTGTTACCGGGTTGTGACAAACACTCATTCTTATGTTTAATAAATGTATTGTGTGTGTGTGTGGCAGGCTTACAATGATGGCAAAAAAAACATTGGAGTGTGCTGACCCTGGTGCTAGAAGAGGGGGTACGCAGCTGGAGGTTGAATGTTTGAAGGGGTACGGGACTATAAAATGTTTGGGGAACCACTGCTTTGTCTTGTTGCAAACAATGCATGTTTTGGAATATATTTATTCTGTACAGGCTTCCTTTTCACTCATTTAGGTTAGTATTGTGGAGTATCTACAATGTTGTTGATCCATCCTCAGTTTTCTCCTATCACAGCCATTAAACTCTTAACTGTTTTAAAATCACTATTGGCCTCGTGGTGAAATGGCTGAACGGTTTCCTTCCTCTCCGGCAACTGAGTTAGGAAGGACGCCTGTATCTTTGTCATGACTGGGTGTGTTGTAGCACCATCCAAAGTGTAATTAAAAACTTCACTATGCTCAAAGGGATATTCAATGGCTACTTTTTATTATGTTTTACCCATCTACCAATAGGTGCCCTTTGTGAGGCATTGGAAAACCTCCTTGGTCTTTGTGGTTGAATCTCTGTTTGAAATTCACTGCTCAACTGAGGGACCTCACAATTATCTGTGTATGTGGGTTACAGAGATGAGGTAGTAATACAAAAATAATGTTCAACACTATTGCACACAGTGAGTTCATGCAACTTATGTGAATTCTTAACACACAATTTTACTCATTACCTTTTATGTAAGCTTGCCAAAACAAAAGGGTTGAATAGTTGACTCAAGACAGTTTGTTGTATTTTCATTTTTTATGAATTCAAAAAAGAATGTGAAAAAAATTCCACTTTGACATTATGGGGTTGTGTGTAGGCCAGTGACAATGTTGGAAAGGTCAAGGGGGGTGACCTGCCTGAAGGCACTGTACCTCCTTCCCACTCTGTTTTCCATCAGTATGTGTGTTCATATCCATGTGTACGTAATGCATCTTTGTCGTGGGTGTCAATAATTGGAGCATTTTGTGTATCTACTCAGGACTGTTTCCTTTACTGTTTTTCCACTGTATTTCTCCTGGATTCTAGACAGCTCACTGTAGTAGATCTACTGCTGTGTATCATTCCTAGTATATATTTTTGGTGCATGTACTCGTAGATTGCATTTGGGTCATAGATTGCATTTGGGTTACTGGTCATGTTTGGATTGGTTAGGAGCTGTTCGGAGCTAGTAACACACCCACCAGCATTGTACTGCCCTGTTAGGAGCTAGTAACACACCCACCAGCATTTTGCTGCCCTGTTAGGAGCTAGTAACACACCCACCAGCATTTTGCTGCCCTGTTAGGAGCTAGTAACACACCCACCAGCATTTTGCTGCCCTGTTAGGAGCTAGTAACACACCCACCAGCATTTTGCTGCCCTGTTAGGAGCTAGTAACACACCCACCAGCATTTTGCTGCCCTGTTAGGAGCTAGTAACACACCCACCAGCATTTTGCTGCCCTGTTAGGAGCTAGTAACACACCCACCGGCATTGTGCTGCCCTGTTAGGAGCTAGTAACACACACACACCAGCACAAGCATTTTACTGTCCTGTTAGGAGCTAGTAACACACACACCAGCATTTTGCTGCCCTGTTAGGAGCTAGTAACACACCCACCAGCACAAGTATTTTACTGTCCTGTTAGGAGCTAGTAACACACACACCAGCATTTCACCCCACCTGCTATAACATCTGCAACCAATACACTTTGTATAGAGGAGAGATGAAATCATAATGTAATATGGTATTTTTCGCTCTCTCAGGTTCTGCAGACGTGCTCTGTGCAACATCTGCCCATGCCCTACCCGTTCCCCTCTCTGCTTTCCAGTGACCCCACCTTTCTCCTGCCCCCTCCCCACCTGTCCCACCATCCCCCTCACATCCCCCAGCCCGGACAGTTTGGATCCTACCCCACACAGCAGGCCAGATCGGTGAGTGGCGCTAGGGTTTTACAAAATGGGGGGGGCGCGACGCGTGTGTGTGTTCAGTCTAGCATTACAAGCCATTTGAAGCTCATTAATGACATCTCTCTCGCTCTTTTTTTACCCTAGCCGTTACAGAGGATAGAGAATGACGTGGAGCTGTTGGGGGAGCACTTGTCGTTAGGGGCGGGTCTACACTACCCCCCTGCGGCCCACCCCGGCCTGCCCCCCCACTCCACTCAGCTCCATTTCCTCTCCCATGAGCCTCTGCCACAGGAGTTCTTTGGAGTGGTGAGTGTCTCTTGCCTCTGCTCATTACCTTGAAACCCTTTCATGCAACACCAGAGGGATTGTTGCATCATTATCTTGTAACTCATTTAAAAGGCCTGTGTTGGATGTTTTTTCAGTTGGTTATATGAAATCCAGTAATTATTTCTCCCTTCTCTTTCAGTCTTATCCTAACTTCATGCCACGGCGTATCCCAGGACGACGCTACCGCTCGCAGCAGCCACTGCCACCCTCGCCTTACCACCCCAGTTTCCTGCCTTACTTCCTGTAAGTCACCATTCATCTCTAGCTCTACATCATGGGTGTTGTAGCTTAGACAATCAGGAGACTCTGTCCTATTGGTTGGAAGTAGCCGACTCTTGTGGCATAGCGTATTTGTGCGAATACAGTCAAGCTCTTTTGTACTCTGTCACATGAGCTGTGTATGCGCAGTGTCTGTAGGTAAGTGAGTTTCTCTCCCTGTCTATCAGCTCTATGCTGCCAGTCCAGCCTACAGGCCCTGCCATCAGCCTGGAGCTGGACGTAGATGACGGCGAGGTGGAGAACTACGAGGCTCTTCTCAACCTGGCCGAGCGTCTGGGAGAGGCCAAACTCCGAGGACTGACTAAGGGAGACATCGAGCAGCTTCCTTCCTATAGGTTCAACCCCAACAACCACCAATCAGAACAGACGCTGTGAGTACTTCCCCTGGACCTACCAGAACCGAGGATGCTATCCTCCTCGACGAGTATACAGCTGGTGGTTTTGTTGAAATGTTGTAATGAAGTTGTGTTGCAGGTGTGTGGTGTGTATGAGTGACTTTGAGTCTCGTCAGCTGCTGCGAGTTCTGCCCTGCAGTCATGAGTTTCACGGGAAGTGTGTCGACAAGTGGCTCCGGGTGAGTCTCTCGCTCTAGTATTTCACGAAGCACAATCAACTACACTGAACAAAAATATAAAACGCAACATGTAAAGTGTTGGTCCCATGTTTCATGAGCTGAAATAAATGATCCCAGAAATGTTCCACACGCACAAAAAGCGTATTTCTCTCCAATTTTAGAACAGATGTTTTGTTTACCTCCCTGTTAGTGACCATTTCTTCTTTGCCAAGATAATCCATCCACCTGTCACGTGTGGCATATCAAGAAGCTGATTAAACAGCATGACCATTACACAGGTGCATCTTATGCTGGGGACAATAAAAGTCAGCTCTAAAGTGTGCTGTTTTGTCACACAACACAATGCCACAGCTGTCTCTAAGTTTTGATGGAGCGTGCAATTGGCGTGTTGACTGCAGGAATGTCTGCCAGAGCTGTTGCCAGATAATTTAATGTTAATTTCTCTACCATCATCTGCCTCCAACATCGTTTTTGAGAATTTGGCAGTACGTCCACCCGGCCTCGCAACCGCAGACCACATCTACGCCATCCCAGGACCTCCACATCCGGCTTCTTCACCTGCGTGGTCGTCTGAGACCAGCCACCTGACAAAATTAGGTTTGCACAACCTGAAGAATTTCTGCACAAACTCAGAAACTGTCTCAGGGAAGCTCATCTGTGTGTTTGTGGTCTTCACCAGGTTCTTGACCCGACTTTAGTGGTCAAATGCTAACTTTCGATTGCCACTGGCACGCTGGAGAAGTGTGCTTGTCATGGCTGAATCCCGGTTTCAACTACTGGGCAGATGGCAGACTGCGTTTTATTCATGTGGGGGAGCGGTTTGCTGATGTCAACGTTGTGAACATGAGTGCCCAATAATGGCAGTGAGGTTATAGGCAGGCGAAAGCTACGGAGAATAAACACAATTGGATTTTATCGATGGCAACTAGAAAGCACAGAGATGCCGTGCTGAGATCCCGAGGCCCGTTGTCGTTGCCATTCATCTGCCGCCATCACCTCATGTTTCAGCACGGTAATGCAAGGATCTGTACACCATTCCTGGAAGCTGAAAAAGGTGTCAGCTCTTCCATGATCTGGATCAACGCGTATGACCGTGTTCCAGTTCCCGCCAATATCCAGCAACCTTTCACAACATTTGAAGAGTTGGACAACATTCCACAGGCCACAATCAACTCGATGCGAAGGAGATGTATCGCGCTGCCTGAGGTAAACGACGGTCGCACCAGTTACTGACTGGACTCCTGATCCACAGCTCTTTTTTAATATATTTTTTAAGCTATCTGTATACTAAGTCATGTGAAATACATTGATTAGGGCCTAATGAATTTCTTCCAATTTCCTTATGGACTGTAACTCAGTTAACTCTTTAAATTGTTTTATGTTGCGTTTATATTTTTGTTCAGTTTACTTCTGAGTTGGTAACAAACTGCCAGCTGGAGTGTTATCTGAACAGGTATAAAGCCAAGGTTGGCGAAATATATTTTTTCATGTTGCTTTTAACGTTTCTTTCTGTGTAGTTTGCAAACACACGTTTCTAGATACTGTGAAACATCTGTCTTCATACCTAGTTCTTCATCCAACTGAAGCGCCCTCTTAAAAAAAATATATATATTATCTGAAGTTCTCTTGTAATGATCAAGTCATCCCTGCATGTTAATGGACTATGTCTCCCTCTCTGGTTGTCTCTTGCTCCAGGCTAACAGGACGTGTCCCATCTGTCGGGCTGATGCCTCTGAGGTCCAGCGAGACTCAGAGTGACCACCAGGGGGAGACAACCACTGACTGTCAAACAGTTTTAGCACTGCCCCCCCCATCCCTCCCCTGCATCTCTTTTCCTCCTCCTGTAACTACTGCCCTCACTCCACTTCCAATCTCTTTTTGAAGTGTTTCAGCCTCCTCTAACTCTGTCCTCCATCTCTCCTTTAGCCCTCTTTCCCTTCTGTCCTCTTCATCCTCACACTCCATTCCCTCTGGTCCAGCCCCCCCCCCCCCCCCTTTTTGTCTCTCTAGCTCTGGATGTCCCTCAGCTGAACCTGCTGGAGGGTGGGTGGGTGTGTGCGCACAAGCCAATGTCCACACGTATGATTCCTGTCCGCTGGTATGTGCCAGCGTTGGGTTTGTGTGTATGAGAGACTGTATTTTTAGTTAGTCTCCGATCATGTATTTGTGTGTTTAGACTTGGGTATCCACATGTAGCTGACACTTAAGGGCCCATGCCACTCCGCTGCCTCTCTGTAGCCTGAACTAGTTGCTTTTTGTTTAGTTTCTCTGCCTGGCAGTTTACCTCATCATTCCTGTTGGTCATTGTTACCACGACGACACGCTTCACTGTATTCCTCTGAAGTTTCTCATTATTTTTATCTTTATTTTTGTTCCTTAAAATATTATTAGTTTGTCTGACTTTGCAGTGGCACATGTGTTATATACTGTATAAATATATGAATATCTGTATACCAAATAAAAGGCTTGATATTAACTTTTTTTTTTTTTTTAAATCACATTTTTGGACCGTTTTTTAAAAATGAATTATGAGATGTGATGCAGTTGGGTTTGATTGTGCTGGATTGATTAGTCTGTTCTGGATGTTAGACTTTACGTGGTGGTTAATTAATAAAAGACATGATACACTGATCTGTCTGCTGTCTGGTTCATGTAGAGCGGAAACGCCAGAGCAAACGATGGCAGAGTGAACTTCCAAAGTAGAAGCTGGGCGTCCTATCGCCTCTCACCACGGAACGCGGTCCGTCAATTTCCCGATGATTTTCCATGCTTGTCAACACCGGGAAGGTGATTTCCTTACCACACGGACCACCTGCTGCTTTTAGCCGTTAGTAGTTCTGCTGTGTTTCTTCTCTCCAATAGATAGATGGTGACTGGCTTTCTGTATTTAGGCTTCAACCGTAATGACTGCAAACTGCCAACAGGTGGCGTCACTGTTCTTTGTAAGGCACGATTTATTTTACAGAGGGGATGGGTCTCAATTGAAGGGTCGAGCAACCGGACGGTTTCTGGTATCAAATCCCGGGTCCGACGGGGGACAAAAATCTAACGCCAAGTGAGCTGGCAACGGGAGGGTTGCTGGTATGAAATCCTACATGCAGTTGTGCCCTTAACCGTCAACGACCGCGCCCAGTGTGGCAGTCCCCCGCACCTCTCAACAAGTGTCTTTCAGAAGGGTTGGGTTAAAAGCTGAAATCAAATTTCGGTTGGACCGTGTGTACAATTGACCAATGGTGGTGATGTTAAAATCCTCAGATCAGTAACCCTTCCAGTTATAAGTTTAGGGGTTTGTTAAGGATTTGGCACTAGATCAAATTCGTCCCAGAAGACGAGAATGAACAAGTCCTCGAAGGCAGGATAGGATATGCGTTTGACACTTTAAGGAATGGTACATTTCCAGTCTGGCCTATGAGACGTGCAATGATCATCACAATAACTAGTGTGAACCAATGATTGATATGCACACTGGATGACTGATAGGGGGCGCTATGTCGATGCTACTGTGCCTCCATTGTAAAAATATTTGGAAATTATAGACTTTTATTAATGTCTACATAACATTTTTGCCACATTTTATTTTATTACAGATACCTTAATGCATACTTTAATTAAGAGGTACAAGGTTGAGGTACAACATACTTAAATACATGTTATTTTGTACTGTCATTGAAATACTGTAGAATTCCATTCATTCCTATGGAGGATTGCCTCTAATGGGGAGTGCCGATAGAACCGACCAGTGGCTTCAAAGCCTCAATGGCCAATGCATAGCATCAGCAATCCAGGGTTGATATACAGTACATCATTGTGGTGTTAGTTACCTAGCGCACGCCTGTTAGCTACATCACATGGAGGGGGTTGTCGTCTGATTGTCCATTGAGTGTCTCTCAGCAGACTGTCTCCAGGCAATGTGCCCTCTGACCTGCATAATGTGACCATACAGGATTACTTTCACTTCTTTTAGTCTCGTTCATTGCCGACATTTACTTTCTCTCTCTCTCTTCCTTCTCTATCTTCTAGTTCTCTTCCACTCGTTATTCTCCCTCCATGTTTCTTGCTTTCACCCTGCTGCCTCATTGTTTTCTCTCTCTCTGCCTGCCTCACCTTTAAATTTTTTTTACTCTCCTTCATATTTTGTCTGATTCATGATGACGCAGCAGCTACAGCAGCGTTTCCCAAACTCGGTGCTCGGGACCCCAAAGGATGCACGCTAACACAACACAGCTGATTCAAATAATCAACTAATCATCACAATTTGAGTTTTTTTTTTTTTTTTTTTCCCCTAACACTATACAGCTATATGGATTCTGAGGAGAGAGTCAGAGCGAGAGAGAGACGGTTATTCCACACTTCATGCCCCGAGTCGAAGTAACCTGATGTATGGAGAGTTAACGAGATCCGTTCTGCACATTGTCCCTTCACGCCACACTGGTGCGTTGGGCCTGTTTTGGAACCGGAGCTCACAACTCTTGTCTGTTACAGAGATACTGTCGGGATTCATCTGACCCGCCGCACATTCCACTGGGCTCGCAGATGCAGACGGACCTAAACACACAGGCGACACTTGCCTTGTGTCGTGGGATGTGCAGAGGGAGGGGAGAGAGAGGGGGAGTGAGTGGGCAGTTCGAGATAGAGGGCAGTTGTGGATAGAGAGAGAGTCAATGATAACAGCAGGTTTATTTCTATAAACAGAGAGATGCATCTCAGCCCTGACCAGAACCGGGTCTAAATATGAGGATTCTATCAGCAGATTAACATTCTATCAACTGTACCATTTTTACTAATTATGCCACGGCATTACATTGACAGTTGATTCCCGAACAGCGAAGCGGGAGTGCGAGAGAGAGAGAGAGAGTGTGTGTGTGTGTGACAGAAGCGTGAGAAACCAAGAGAGATGAAAGAGAGCGAATCCGAGAGTTTATTTTGGGAGTTCAAGTTTAATTGAATCAGATGCCCTTTGGTCTAAATGATGACTCAGAACATTAAGCAGAGGAGAGGCAACCCTTCCCACGTCCTTCACCCTAAATACCTCTCTTTTCCTCTTTCCTCCACTGTGACCACCGCCCATCCCCCATCATCCCCTCCTCCAAACCATCCTCCACCCCTCGCAGAGTAATGAAATGGAAGAGATATGGGATTTCTGCCTTTCTGCCTCTCTCCAGTTAAAGCTGATTGAATTCACTGAGCACTATGTTTCACATCCTCTCTCGCTCTCTGTCTCTCTCGCTCTCGCTCTCGCTCTCTCTCTCTCTTATTCAGATTCAGACACACACATAGACAGATACAGACACGCATAATGTTGTCCTTCAAACGGATGCGCCATCGCAGCATTACCACACATACATTATCTCCGTGTCACACATGGAGAAATTAACATTAGTTTAACTTGCAGCTTCCAATTACCGGTCCAACTCATAAGATTTTGGCTTTGAATCTCTGGTTCGTTGGCTCTCCTAAAGCTGTTCACTGATTTGCTGTAAATCCTCTAGCTGTTTCTTGATTGGTGGCATGTCCTCAGGGCTGCGCTTGGATTTGTTGTAGGGGAGAGGAGCGGGCGGAGTTGTGCTTATTTGAAGACACATGAACGGAACGACCTCGGATTCCTCGGTTGGTCCCTCACACAAACACTTTTCCTGTCTCTGTCTATTTCCTATGTCATAGATTGGTCTCTTTATGCCATACTATGCTATACATTTGGTTGAGCCCGTAAATATTGGAGTGTGTGTGTGTGTGTGTGTGTGCGTCTACCCAAAGAAGGAAACGTTAATTCTAAGTACAGTAACTGATGTCAACTGTTGCTGTCATGCTGGATTTCAAGATGTGATGTAAGTGGTGTGACGTCACAGTTCTCCATAGGGCAGACCCTCGGGCACTGTTAGTGGGGTACTAACAATGCCATGAGGGTGCCAAGCCACTGAGGGGTCTTGGACTCCTGATTCATATCACGCTAGACAAACTCTTACGACTGTTCTATTATACCCAAATGAGGTGAATCCTCTCTCTCTCTCTGTCCCTCTTCTATCCATCTTTTATTTATTTTTTATTTCACCTTTATTTAACCAGGTAGGCTAGTTGAGAACAAGTTCTTATTTGCAACTGAGACCTGGCCAAGATAAAGCAAAGCAGTTTGACATACAACAACACACAGAGTTACACATGGAATAAACAAATATACAATCAATAATACAGTAGAAAAATCTATATACAGCATGTGCAAATGAGGTAGGATAAGAGAGGTAAAGGCAATAAATAGGCCATGGTGGCGAAGTAATTACAATATAGCAATTCAACACTGGAGTGGTAGGGTGTGCAGAAGATGAATGTGCAAGTGGAGATACTGGGGTGCAAAGGAGCAAGATAAATACATAAATACAGTATGGGGATGAGGTAGATTGGATGGGCTATTTACCTATGAGCTATGTACAGGTGCAGTGATCTGTGAGCTGCTCTGACAGCTGGTGCTTAAAGCTAGTGAGGGAGATATGAGTCTCCACCTTCAGAGATTTTTGCAGTTCGTTCCAGTCATTGGCAGCAGAGAACTGGAAGGAGAGGTGGCCAAAGGAAGAATTGGCTTTGGGGGTGACCAGTGAGTGATACCTGCTTGAGCGTGTGCTACGGGTGGGTGCTGCTATGGTGACCAGTGAGCTGAGATAAGGCGGGGCTTTACCTTGCAGAGACTTGTTGTAGATGACCTGGAGCCAGTGGGTTTGGCGACGAGTATGAAGCGAGGGCCAGCCAACGAGAGCATACAGGTCACAGTGGCGGGTAGAATATGGGGCTTTGGCGACAAAACGGGTGGCACTGTGATAGACTGCATCCAATTCGCTGAGTAGAGTGTTGGAGGCTATTTTGTAAATGACATCGCCAAAGTCGAGGATCGGTAGGATGGTCAGTTTTACGAGGGTATGTTTGGCAGCATGAGTGAAGGATGCTTTGTTGCGAAATAGGAAGCCGATTCTAGATTTAATTTTGGATTGGAGATGTTTAATGTGAGTCTGGAAGGAGAGTTTAGTCTAACCAGACATCTGACCTGTCTCCATTCAATTCCCTCTTAGTCCCTCTATAAGGTGTTTCTCACTCTTTCCCCCCCTCCTTATTCCCTCTCCCATCTATTTTTCTCTCTTTGAGAATCCTGCTGCCTGTATGTGTGTATTTCTGTGCAAAGTATTTCTATGCAAAGTGTCCCAGATTGACAGGGTACATGGAATATCCATCCTGCCACTTTAGAAGGTAGCCGAGGCGCCAAGCTCTGCCTGATTCACTTACAAGCGGCTTGGTACATTGTCACACACGCACACACACACACACAGTCTTGTATAACTAACCTTGTGGGGACAGACAATTCGGTCCCATTCAAAATCCTATTTTACCTAACCCCTACCCATAAGCCAAAAACCTAACCTTAAAACTAACCCTAGCTCCTGCCCCTAAACCTAATTCTAACCTTAACCCTAAACCTCCTATAAATAACATTTGACCTTTTGGGGATTTCTGGTCTTCTGTTTGTTATATGTATTTCATGGGGATTTCCCACACTGCATGTGCTGTGACTGCTGGCCATGTCATCATGTTCTGAGCTGTCACAGGCTATCACTGTCCCCCCCAGCACACAAGGTGTGTGTGTGTGTGTGTGTGTGTGTGCTCATGCATGCTCTGCTCCCAGTCTCTTGCTGAAGAGAGCAAGCAAAGAGAAGCACAGGGGCTTGCGGTGGAGGGAAAGTTGGGGGAAGTCTCCATTTGACGCGTTTTGCTGCAGTGCAAGGCAAGGCAAACGTAGCACATCAAATGGAGCACCAACTGTACACAGTGTGGCTGTGTGTTCTGTGTTGCATCCGCATGAACGTGTTCAGGAATCTCTTTCCACAGGAGAAATGCATCTTAAGGCGTCTCCATTCCCAGGCACGGGACGCATCCTGAACAAACCCAAAATGGCAGGGTGAGACGTTTGTGCTGATTCCACCTCGCCAGGCTGAGAGAGAATAGAGAGGTATTCCATCAGCTTCCCCCTGAGGTCCACAATGGGCCCGGCTTGGCTTTTGTTTCTGCCTGTTTTGTTTCACCGCTTTGTCTCACCCTCGTTTCAACACTTTTGTCTGTTCCTTCTGTTCAAAACAGCAGTAAAATCCCTCTGCTGACTGGATGAATGTGTGTTTCTGGATGATGGTAATAGTCCTTCGGTGGTTTTGTTTGCTCTCTCTCTCTCTCTCTCTCTCTCTCTGACACTCTCTCTCTCTCTCTCTCTCTGACACTCTCTCTCTCTCTCTCTCTCTCTCTCTCTCTCTGACTCTCTCTCTCATAATCCTATTTTCCTATTGTATCGTGTGCATTTCATATTTGTGTGTGGTTTGCGGTGTGTGTTTGTAGTTATCCACCATGTGTGTTTCAGTGAGGATTCTGTTGTCTGTGTGTGTGCGGCATCTGATCTGTACTCATGGTGTACTGTGTATCAGTATCAAACATATGGAAACCACATGTTTGACTTTATTCCATTTATTCCATTCCAGCCATTACAATGAACCCGTCCTCCTACAGCTCCTCCCACCAGCCTCCAATGATTTCAAGTGATACATATGGCGAAAATCTGAACTGTTCAAAACAGTACGTGTGACTGTGTGATACACACTATGTCATTGATATTAATTCAATCATGTGTGATAGGGTTATTGCTAGTGTCGTGTCTTTGGCTATGCCGGATTAAGTGATATGACATGCTATTCTATAAAATAATTTATCCGTAATTAATATTACCTGATTGAGCTAATCATGTAAATGTAATTAACTAGAGAGTCGGGGCACCACAAAATAATATTTATAGAGCTGTTATCTTCCGAATAAACTCTTAAAGACCTAGTAATATTTTACATCAATAGCAGTCAATATAAATCGTCCTCTTAATTCAATCTCATCTGAAAGTTGTAAATTCTTGGTTATCTGCACGAACCCTGGCTCACAAGTTGAATCAGCAATACAAAATTGGGTTTCATTATTTATTTACTAAATACCTAACTAATCACACAGAATTACACATACACAGAATTAAACCATAACTTGATTACAAATTACGTCATAAAGGAAACCGTCACTAGTGGGCGGAACAGATATGACAGCTTGTTACACAAAAGAAAAGGGGCTGGGTTTGAGTGAAAGAGCGGGAAGACTGAGGAACAAAGGGAAGAAGCTGTGCTATCGTAAATACAGAATTTTATGCGTTTTAAATTACCGCCCATTTGGAAAAGGAAAATGCAATAAATATTTACTCTGAGCTGCGCTTCGGTAAGTTGGTGGTAGATGGAAGGCCGTGTTGTCCAACCGAGTCCTTTGAAGAATGTCTCTGGTTGTCAATTGGATACGTTGTAGTAACGTCGTTGGGTGATAGACGGGATACTCTGTCTGTTCCTTCCTAACCCTCGTTTGCATCTGCTGTTGCTAACTCAACGGCTAGGAGGTATCACTTTTGTAGTGAATAAGAGTTCAAAGTTCATACCATTCGCAACCAAAGCTCACGCTGATGTTGGCTTTGTTCCATAGTTATTATCTGAACCATTCTAACATAGGACCGTCATCCTCACGGCCTCGGAACAGGAGGTTATATTGTCGTCAAGGGCTTATATAGGAAGGGAGAGGAGGGCATGTTTGAAAAGTTTTATAGCCCATGTCCCTTCACAGGGGCGGGCCACTGATTGAGCAGAGCCCTGTCTTATGAAAACCCAAATTTCACATTTTAGAAACTAAAATCACATTTCATTCCATCACGAATAATTTCATATTCAAACATTTAAATTGAACAACAAATTACATGTGAATCTGATAACTCTGATGTGTAGACTTTCCACTGTAGAGTTTGTCCTCTTATCATTGATGAGAATGTCTCAGATGACAACCGAACTGACATCACCGCATATGTTCAATTGGTCGCATTGCCAGAATATAGTTAATTTCCCCCCACCTTCTGATGTTCCTAGAATCTCTATGTTAACCAAGGGTTTTGCAAATGTAACCTCAGTAGGGTAGAGAGAGGAAAAAGGGGGGATGATGTATTTATGACTGTCATAAACCTATCCCCCAGGCCAAAGTCATGACACTAGCGTCAATCAAAATATGTTATTCTTTGCTTCAGTAGCTGTAGGCTTGCTTTAAAGATTTTTTGGACCAACAAAAACAAATGTAACATTTTGGTTTTATTCATGTTATTTTTGGAGGCTCCAGACTATCTGTCATGCAAAATGTGTTGGAAATGTGTTTGGGTCCAGCTAAGGAGGCGGTTTGGCTTTCTGTAACACAATTGTGTTTGCAATATTTATGGTCAACAAAAGTCGTTAGAGAGCGATGAGCCAAGTAAATAATATCAAACAAGGACAGACACGCACACACACAGACACACACACACGCACACACACACACTCAGGAGAGCAGGTGCAGCAAAAGGCCAGAAGCCTAAAGCATGAGGCACATCGTCACGTGTCACACCTTATCTTGGCACAGTCATATGGAGCGTGTGTGTGTGTAGTTAGTCATGTTGAATCTCTGCTCAGCCAGAGGGTTTTCGTGGTTCAAGCAGTGAAACTCTGAACTGATTACAGTGACAGAAGGCCAAACACAGTGACAGAAGGTACGTACTGTGTGTGTGTCTGTGTGTGTTATGACCTATCTGTGTTGAAATGATTCACTATCTGTTTTTCCCATGTTCCTTCAGTCGACTCCTGACCATAAGTCTGAGGGCTCAGGTGGAATTAAACAACCTCTTATTCCTCTTTCTCCCCCCTCTCTTCTCTCTCTTCCCCCGTCTTTCTCTGCTAATGAAGTGTCTATGCCTTAATGCTCATGTTCACTAATTTGAGTGAAGAACCAATTGGCTTTATCTTCATATCCAACCTTAATACTCCTTTTTTACCCTTCTTTCTCATCTCTCTCTCTCCCTCGCGCCCTCTTTCTGGGTATTTGGAAGGTCCTGCCAGTGATTCGTGAGGAGCAGAAGGGCAGAACTGAAGCGGGATAGAGCAAAGTGTGTGTGTGTGTTGGGTTGAACTAATGCTGATTCATATGTGTAATCACGTGCAGAAGAGGAGGAGAAGGATGAAGAGGAGAGCCGATCCTTATAACGGGGCTGATCAGCACTAAGCAGATACACGTTTCTTAATGACAACATTCAAATACAGGGGCTGAATATAACTTATATAAGTGAAATAACTTTCCGCAATGTTGGTTTCCCTCACACGGTTGGTTTCCCTCACACGGTTGGTTTCCCTCACACGGTTGGTTTCCCTCACACGGTTGGTTTCCCTCACACGGTTGGTTTCCCTCACACGGTTGGTTTCCCTCACACTGTTGGTTTCCCTCACACTGTTGGTTTCCCTCACACGGTTGGTTTCCCTCACACGGTTGGTTTCCCTCACACGGTTGGTTTCCCTCACACGGTTGGTTTCCCTCACACTGTTAGTTTCCCCTCACACTGTTTGGTTTCCCTCACACTGTTGGTTTCCCTCACACTGTTGGTTTCCCTCACACTGTTGGTTTCCCTCACGCTGTTGGTTTCCCCTCACACTGTTGGTTTCCCTCACACTGTTGGTTTCCCTCACACTGTTGGTTTCCCCTCACACTGTTGGTTTCCCTCACACTGTTGGTTTCCCTCACACTGTTGGTTTCCCTCACGCTGTTGGTTTCCCTCACACTGTTGGTTTCCCTCACACTGTTGGTTTCCCTCACACTGTTAGTTTCCCTCACACTGTTAGTTTCCCTCACACTGTTGGTTTCCCTCACACTGTTGGTTTCCCTCACACTGTTGGTTTCCCTCAGTGTTGGTTTCCCCACAGTGTTGGTTTCCCCTCACAGTGTTGGTTTCTCTCAGTGTTGGATTCCCTCACAGTGTTGTTTTCCCTCACAGTGTTGGATTCCCTCACAGTGTTGGTTTCCCTCACAGTGTTGGGTTCCATCACAGTATTGGTGTCCCTCAGTATTGGATTCCCTCACAGTGTTATTTTCCCTCACAGTATTGGTGTCCCTCAGTGTTGGATTCCCACAGTGTTATTTTCCCTCACAGTATTGGTGTCCCTCAGTGTTGGATTCCCACAGTGTTAGTTTCCCTCACAGTGTTGGCTCCCCTCACAGTGCTGGTTTCCCCTCACAATGTTGGTTTCCCCTCACAATGTTGGTTTCCCCTCACAGTGCTGGTTTCCCCTCACAATGTTGGTTTCCCCTCACAGTGTTGGTTTCCCCTCACAGTGCTGGTTTCCCCTCACAATGTTGGTTTCCCCTCACAGTGCTGGTTTCCCCTCACAGTGCTGGTTTCCCCTCACAATGTTGGTTTCCCCTCACAGTGCTGGTTTCCCCTCACAGTGCTGGTTTCCCCTCACAGTGTTGGTTTCCCTCATAATATTGACCCTTTTTATTGATCCCCAAGAATATATAAATTGATCTTGTAGACTGTCTGGAGCTCATCAACTTGACCTGGGGAATGTAGGGGGATTCAGAAATAATACCGTCCAGAATCTAGAATTGTATATGTTAAGTTAAACGATAGATACAGTCTATGCACTAGCCAGTAGAATGGCTGCTGTAAGTGAGTTTATAGGATATTTAATGGAGGTCATTCTTGAGGAACAGAGGAATTAATAAATCATATTGGGAGAGAGCTGGACTGCATCCCTAACAGTGAGGATACAGCATGTGATATATATATCTCTCTCCCCATCTCCCCCCATTCTCCCTCTGAACCTGTATCTGTAGAACTTTCCCACCCTCTCTCCTCCCCTGAGAATCCTCTTATCATTGTCTTTGTCTCCTCTGCTTTCTCTCTGTCTCATTGCTAATGTTATCGGAGTAGGCTTTGCTTCAAGTGTTAATGTGTTTATATGATGTGCTCTGCCTGTACTCCTCTCTCTATGATCTATGGATGTTTTCAACATATTGAGGTGCATCTGTTTTCCTTGTTGGGCCTGTGCTGGGGAACGGGCATTGATCCAGTCAGAGGGACCAGTAATAATCCGAGGTTTAAAACCTTGAGCTTTACTTCTCAACTCAAGCCCTGCAGGGCGATCTCAGACTCCACTGAGCCAGAGAGACATCATGTGAACTTCAAGGTTAAATACTTCTATGACCTTATCAACCTTCTTTGACATGTTTAAATGAAACTGGTTTAGCCTCCCTCCCAAGTGTTCCCGTGTTTGAAGGAGCAACTTTATTTTATTAGTCATTTAGAAGTTATGACTGCATGTTATAAACAAGTTATGGAATGGCCTAAAGTAGTTAGTTAATGATCTTCATTTGAATTATAAGCTTCCAGGGTCTCCCAATAGAGGGGTAGAGGAAAGGACACCATGAAATAACAGGATTGTGCATCAGAACACACGCCTGGTGGCACACAGACAAAAACCAGACCGATTATTTAGACTTGGAGAGGGTCCTGTGTGTGTGTGTGTGTGTGTGTGTGTGTGTGTGTGTGTGTGTGTGTGTGTGTGTGTGTGTGTGTGTGTGTGTGTGTGTGTGTGTGTGTGTGTGTGTGTGTGTGTGTGTGTGTGTGTGTGTGTGTGTGTGCGCGTGTGTGTGAGAGAAGGAGGCGGTTTTTGAGAGCAGAGAGGGAAATGTTCTTGGTAGATGCAGTAGGGTGTATTATTTACCAGGAAAATACCTTTGAGCTAAGAAACCTCCTTTACGAGGGGGACCTGGCCAAGAGGTCAGCAGGAAGTAGTCAGCGTGTTTATACAAAGGCCACAATACAATACTTTAAAAACAATCACAAGCATTGTCCTCTACCAAAGCTTTAAACTCAACAAACGATACCCTCTCCTCCAGTTCTGAACTGTTTTGCCGCTCGTTCTAAGACAACGTAGAATTATAGGGGAATGACCTTTTTAGGTCTGTGATCACAGATACGAGGGCAATAGTACAAGAAATGCTTTGCCCACAAAGATGTAGCAATGCTTCAGCCTTCTGGTAGGACGAAAAGGCCACTTCACCATGTCGTATAGATCACAGGGACGGGGGAGTGGTCTTGCATTGGTTCTAAATCTTAGCGCCTGTGATACAGTGTCCAGCATCTTAAGGATGCTGGCTGAGCAACAAGCTCTCACAGAATAGACGTTCATCCATGTTTCTCAAACTTCAAATTTCAAAGTTGTTCCAAACATGTTTAAGGTTAAGTTTAGGAATTAACTCTCAATGTTTAAGGTTAGGGTTAAGTGGAGGCATTAACTCTCAATGTTTAAGGTAAGGGTTTGGTTTGGGATAGGCTTAAAACTAAAATATGCAACCTTTTGTGCCAGAGACAGATGCCTACACCCATCGCCATCCACAACACCCTATCAAAACCGAAACCTACTTGAAGGTAACAGCGCTCACTGTTGACCCAAGTGGCCGGTTTCCACACCATCTCCCAACGTACTCAGACATGGATGGACGTCGAATACCGACGTGTATCATGGGTGACCTGGCTGGGCTGAGTCATAGGATGCAGCGTTGCGTGTCTTTTTGTCCTGTCGACATCGATTCGCTATTAGCGGTCAGTTTGACGCCGGCCACTGTAAACAGGCATCTGTGGACGCCAGTGGCCTGTACTGGTCATAGTCTGTTAGAGAGATGAAAACAGAAACAGCAAGAACGACGATGGAAAAATAGAAAAGGAGAATGTGAGGAAAGAGAAAGCAGAAGTCTCAGAGGAGAACAAAAAAGTCATGACCATCTGTGTGCACGTTTGAGAGGGTCTGTAAGGACAGTGCACAGTGTGTGTGTGTGTGTGTCTATCTGCGAGATGTTGATGCATTAGAACGTGTGTTCGAGAAAATGTGTGTGTGTGTGTTTGCTTGAGATGGTGTTAGGGACAAGGTGCTTAGGGACAAGGTTTGTGTGTGTGTGCGTGCGAGTGCATGCGTGCGTGGACACAGTGTTGTCGCTGGGTCATGGCGCAGTCTGAGTCAGGTATGTAACTGTCTGGCTAGGGTTGTACACAGTACGAATCCTGGTGACATAACCGTGTTCAGGACACACCTCCTCCCTACAGGAATCAACAACAGACAACACAATCATCCCTATAAGACTCAGGCCCCGTGTTCCCTGTAGGAATATAATAACGAAGCACACAGTACACACTAACCCAACATAAAGGACACGTAGCAGTTAGAAGTTGCCTGTAGCCAATCAACTCATCTTAACCGTTGTGATACTCATCACCGCATCCCGTATAAAAAGGTTGGCTGGACTTCGCTAAAGACCCATAGATCTCCACATGACTTCCTTTTGGTTTACAAGGCCCTACTTCATAAACTTCCGTCTTGTCTAACATTGCTGTTGAAGTATCGACACCTGAGTTGCCTAGCCCATTCACAGGATTGGTTAACTCTCTCCACTGAGCTAGGTAAATCTGCTTTTAGTTTTAATGCACCGTAATGCTGGAACAAAATCTAAAATACATTTCATCTTGATGTTCTAGTGCAGTACAGGCCATTTAAAGTATTGATTGGGGACTTATTTGTGGAGGAATGTAACTTTTTAACTAGGTGATTTGTGATGTTCTATTTGTGCTTCTCATGACTGTGTTTTTGTATTTGAATGTGTGTGTAAGTTTGGAAGTTTGGAAACACCTCATTCAAGAGTTTTTCTTTATTTTTACTATTTTCTACATTGTAGAATAATAGTGAAGACATCAAAACTATGAAATAGCACATCGAACGCTATTACATTGGAACATTACACTTTATTTGTCCATTGTCTATTTTTAATAAGCCCTGTTTAATTGTCTTTTAAAACGTTTGCCATTCTATTGCTTATGAGTTTGTTATTATTTTATTGTCGCAATGTATAAATTGTATGGGTCTGGAGTCAGCAGTGGACTCTCCAGATTTTCCTGGTATTTATATAATTGAGATACGTTTTGAGTAGAAGAGAAGCACTGAATTGAGTGAAATGTGTTGTCATCTGGGTAAATATGGGTACTACTAGTCCCAAAATGTTAGAATTCTGAGTTAGAACTATCCATTCCTGGTGCTTTTCTCCGTGACAATGTTTTACCTGTCTAGTATTTCTTTTGGGGGTAATCTACAGTACCAGTCAAAAGTTTGGACACACCTACTTATTATTCAAGGGTTTTTCTTTATTTTTACTATAAGCCTCCAACTTCAGTGATTTTTGCATATCTTTCCAGTCATTGGGAGCAGAGAACTGCAAGGAAAGGTGGCCAAAGGGGGTGTTGGCTTTGGGGATGACCAGTGAAATATACCTACTGGAGCACGTGCTACGGGTGGGTGTTGCTATGGTGACCAGTGATATGAGATAAGGCAGAGCTTTACCTAGCAAAGACTTGTAGATTACCTGGAGCCAGTGGGTTTGGCGACAAATATGTAGCGAGGACCAGCCAATAAGAGCATACAGGTCGCAGTGGTGGGTAGTATATGGGGCTTTGGTGACCAAAGGGTTGGCACTGTGAGAAACTGCATCCAATTTGCTGAGTAGAGTGTTGGAGGCTATTTTGTAAATGACATCGCCGAAGTCAACGATCGGCAGGATAGTCAGTTTTAAGAAAACTATAGTTTGTTAACACAAAATTGTGGCTTGGTTGAAAAACAAGTTGTAATGACTCCAACCTAAGAGTATGTAAACTTCCCACTTCAAATGTATGTGTAAGTTGACTATGCAAAACATTTTCAACACAATGTTTCTATACAGGCCTGGACAACACATGAATGTTTCTATACAGGCCTGGACAACACATTAATGTTTCAATACAGTCTAGGACAACACATTAATGTTTCAATATAAGCCTGGACAACACATTAATGTTTCTATACAAGCCTGTACAACATATTAATTTTTCTATATAGGCCTGGACAACACATGAATGTTTCTATACAGTCTTGGACAACACATGAATGTTTCTATACAGTCTTGGACAACACATTAATGTTTCTATACAGTCTTGGACAACACATTAATGTTTCAATACAAGCCTGGACAACACATTAATGTTTCAATACAAGCCTGGACAACACATTAATGTTTCAATACAAGCCTGGACAACACATTAATGTTTCATTTCAGACCTAGACAACACACTCATGTTTCAATACAAGCCTGGACAACACATTAATGTTTCATTTCAGACCTAGACAACACACTCATGTTTCAATACAAGCCTGGACAACACATTAATGTTTCAATACAAGCCTGGACAACACATTCATGTTTCTATACAAGCCTGGACAACACATTAATGTTTCATTTCAGACCTAGACAACACACTCATGTTTCAATACAAGCCTGGACAACACATTAATGATTCTATACTATACAGGCCTGGACAACACAATGTTTCTATACTATAAAGACCTAGACAAAACAGTAATGTTTCTATACAAGCCTGGACAACACATTAATGTTTCTATACAGGCCTGGACAACACATTAATGTTTCTATACAGGCCTGGACAACACATTCATGTTTCTATACTATAAAGACCTAGACAAAACATTAATGTTTCTATACAGGCCTGGACAACACATTAATGTTTCTATACAGGCCTGGACAACACATTAATGTTTCTATACAAGCCTGGACAACACATTAATGTTTCTATACTATACAGGCCTAGACAACACATTCATGTTTCTATACTATAAAGACCTAGACAAAACATTAATGTTTCTATACAGGCCTGGACAACACATTAATGTTTCTATACAGGCCTGGAAAACACAATGTTTATATACAGGCCTGGACAACACATTAATGTTACTATACTATACAGGCCTAGACAACACATTAATGTTTCTATACTATACAGGCCTAAACAACACATGAATGTTTCTATACAGGCCTAGACAACACATTAATGTTTCTATACTATACAGGCCTAGACAACACATTAATGTTTCTATACAGGCCTAGACAACACATTAATGTTTCTATACAGGCCTAGACAACACATTAATGTTTCTATACAGGCCTAGACAACACATTAATGTCTCTATACAGGCCTAGACAACACATTAATGTTTCTATACAGGCCTAGACAACACATTAATGTCTCTATACAGGCCTAGACAACACATTAATGTTTCTATACAGGCCTAGACAACACATTCATGATTCTATACTATACAGGCCTGGGCAACACAATCATCTTTCAATACTATATAGGCCTGGACAACACAATATTTCTATACAGGCCTTGACAACACATTCATGTGTCTATACAGGCTTGGACAACACATTAATGTTTCTATGCTATACAGGCCTGGACAGTGAGGGCATGACTATATCATATATTCTGCTGGCATGCGCAAGCCTGTCATGGTGGTTATATGTTAGTGCATGTATGACTATCAAGACCACAGCGTAGTTCGATTGAATACTGCAGGGTACTATTACATATGACATGAAGAGACTCTTGGTCACACAGACTACAGACTACACTGGATCCCACTGAGACAGCTCTGACCAGAGACACAGTAGACATGCTTATTACAGAGAGGGGGGTGGGGATGAGGAGGAAGGGAGAGATGAAGAGAGAAGAGGAGAGAGAGAAAGGAGGAGAAGGGGGTGGAAAAGAGGGAGAAGATGGAGAGGGAGACATATGCGGAGGAGAGAGGGGGACATATGCAGAGGAGGGAGGAGAGGGGGGGACATATGCAGAGGAGGGAGGAGAGGGGGGGACATATGCAGAGGAGGGAGGAGAGAGGGGGAGACATGCAGAGGAGAGAGGAGAGAGGGTGAGATATGCAGAGGAGAGAGGAGAGAGGGTGAGATATGCAGAGGAGAGAGGAGAGAGGGTGAGATATGCAGAGGAGAGAGGGTGAGATATGCAGAGGAGAGAGGAGAGAGGGTGAGATATGCAGAGGAGAGAGGGGGAGACATGCAGAGGAGAGAGGAGAGTGGGTGAGATATGCAGAGGAGAGAGGAGAGAGGGGGAGATATGCAGAGGAGAGAGGGTGAGATATGCAGAGGAGAGAGGGGGAGACATGCAGAGGAGAGAGGAGAGAGGGTGAGCTATGCAGAGGAGAGAGGGGGAGACATGCAGAGGAGAGAGGAGAGAGGGTGAGATATGCAGAGGAGAGAGGGGGAGACATGCAGAGGAGAGAGGAGAGAGGGTGAGATATGCAGAGGAGAGTGGAGAGAGGGTGAGATATGCAGAGGAGAGAGGGGGAGACATGCAGAGGAGAGAGGAGAGAGGGTGAGCTATGCAGAGGAGAGAGGGGGAGACATGCAGAGGAGAGAGGAGAGAGGGTGAGATATGCAGAGGAGAGAGGGTGAGATATGCAGAGGAGAGAGGGGGAGACATGTGCTTATTTATTTTATCTTGTGTCCTTTAGCCATTTGTACATTGTTAGAACACTGTATATATATATAATATGACATTTGTAATGTCTTTACCGTTTTGAAACTTCTGTATGTGTAATGTTTACTGTTAATTTTTGTTGTTTTTCACTTTATATATTCACTTTGTATGTTGTCTACCTCACTTGCTTTGGCAATGTTAACACATGTTTCCCATGCCAATAAAGCCCTTGAATTGAATTGAATTGACATGCAGAGGAGAGAGGGTGAGATGCAGAGGAGAGAGGAGAGAGGGTGAGATATGCAGAGGAGAGAGGAGAGAGGGTGAGATATGCAGAGGAGAGAGGGGGAGACATGCAGAGGAGAGAGGGTGAGATATGCAGAGGAGAGAGGAGAGAGGGTGAGATATGCAGCGGAGAGAGGAGAGAGGGTGAGATATGCAGAGGAGAGAGGGGGAGACATGCAGAGGAGAGAAGAGAGAGGGTGAGATATGCAGAGGAGAGAGGAGGAGATATGCAGAGGAGAGAGGAGGAGATATGCAGAGGAGAGAGGAGAGAGGGTGAGATTTGCAGAGGAGATAGGAGAGAGGGTGAGATTTGCAGAGGAGAGATGGGGGAAGGGAGATGGAGAAAATACATGAAGGGGAGAGAAAGAGGAGAAGAAGAGTATAGTAGTTGTCAGGGGAGGGGGACTGAGTGTATGAGGTCCTGCCCAGAGACTGAACCATCAGGGTGAATTGTAGTCATCAGAGTTGGACAGTGTCTGGTTGTAACAGACCACCAGCCTGGAATTAGGGAACGCCCTGTCCCTGCCTGTCATATGAGAACACAAATGTCCCACAGTTATATGAATTTATTATATTACGCATACACCAACTGAATTTCAATGGGAATCGCCTCCTACACAACGGTTTGGTCGATGAGCACATGAAGGTAAAGAAACAGGACTGAAACCTACAAGCAAGCCAACAGTGTGACAAATGAATGGGTAGAGAAGCGTGGGTTAAAAGGGGAATGGAGTCAGGGGAGAAGAGAGGAGAGAGGTGTGGGTCAGGGGGAGAGGAGAGGAGAGAGGTGTGGGTCAGGGGGAGAGGAGAGGAGAGAGGTGTGGGTCAGGGGGAGAGGAGAGAGGTGTGAGTCAGGGGGAGAGGAGAGGAGAGAGGTGTGAGTCAGGGGGAGAGGAGAGGAGAGAGGTGTGAGTCAGGGGGAGAGGAGAGAGGTGTGAGTCAGGGGGAGAGGAGAGGAGAGAGGTGTGGGTCAGGGGGAGAGGAGAAGAGAGAGGTGTGAGTCAGGGGGAGAGGAGAGGAGAGAGGTGTGAGTCAGGGGGAGAGGAGAGAGGTGTGGGTCAGGGGGAGAGGAGAGGAGAGAGGTGTGAGTCAGGGGGAGAGGAGAGGAGAGAGGTGTGAGTCAGGGGGAGAGGAGAGGAGAGAGGTGTGAGTCAGGGGGAGAGGAGAGAGGTGTGAGTCAGGGGGAGAGGAGAGGAGAGAGGTGTGGGTCAGGGGGAGAGGAGAGGAGAGAGGTGTGAGTCAGGGGGAGAAGAGAGGAGAGAGGTGTGGGTCAGGGGGAGAGGAGAGGAGAGAGGTGTGGGTCAGGGGGAGAGGAGAGGAGAGAGGTGTGGGTCAGGGGGAGAGGAGAGGAGAGAGGTGTGGGTCAGGGGGAGAGGAGAGGAGAGAGGTGTGAGTCAGGGGGAGAGGAGAGGAGAGAGGTGTGGGTCAGGGGGAGAGGAGAGGAGAGAGAAGAGGAGAGAGGTGTGAGTCAGGGGGAGAGGAGAGAGGTGTGAGTCAGGGGGAGAGGAGAGAGGTGTGAGTCAGGGGGAGAGGAGAGAGGTGTGAGTCAGGGGGAGAGGAGAGAGGTGTGGGTCAGGGGGAGAGGAGAGGAGAGAGGTGTGGGTCAGGGGGAGAGGAGAGGAGAGAGGTGTGGGTCAGGGGGAGAGGAGAGGAGAGAGGTGTGGGTCAGGGGGAGAGGAGAGAGGTGTGAGTCAGGGGGAGAGGAGAGGAGAGAGGTGTGGGTCAGGGGGAGAGGAGAGGAGAGAGGTGTGGGTCAGGGGGAGAGGAGAGAGGTGTGAGTCAGGGGGAGAGGAGAATGGCAAGAGACAGGAAGGTAGATACTGCTATGGGTAGGTTGGTGGGGAAGGTGTCGACGTGGCTGAGGAGAGAGTTTGGCACTGGTGTTGAACTACTAGTAGAAGCTGTGTAGATAAGTGGTCATTATATTGCCATTGCCACACGTCATGGCTGATCCCGTGAGGAGGACAAAGTGATAGGGATTTAGAGTGTTTTGTTTGTTTGCTTGTAGTTGGGGGCTGCTCCTCTCAGGGACCTGGTCTCAGTGTCCTGTGGCACAGCCGTCAGTGATCTCTAAGTAGCTCTGATTAGATTTCATGCATTTTCCACTCTCTCTCCACCCTCCATCCTCAGCCCTCCACCCACCACATCACAGCTTTTAGGAGCAGGCCTAATGGTCATTATTCTTTTTTTCCACTCTCGGGGTGACCGGGAGTGAAGGGGGGGGGGTGGACAAGTATAATGATACATGCTAATTTGATGTGTCTCTGCTATGTCATGCTCACTTCACGTTGCGCTGAGATATACTGCTTTAAAGTAAATATATACCGTTGTCCTGTGAATGTGTGTGTTGTGCGGGTTTAGGGTTGGAGTTGACGAGAGGAGTTCGTAGCTGTTTCTCTTCTCTCAATTCCTCGCTAGCTATTCATCTTCCTCCTCCCTTCTTTCCACTCTACAGAAATATCCCTGGGAAGTTAGCACGGTTTTAGCACGGGTCTCGGCTAAACCGTGTTTAATTAAGTTCACGCAGAGTTAATTGCATAATCTCACTCCATAGTTATTACCTAGTGCCTTACCAGCTGAGGCCGCAGTGCGAGGCTGAAGTTGTGTTAATTCTCGGGTAATGAAATTGAAACGCTTCGCATGGTTTCAGCATTGACATCTCACTCTTCACCGTACAGCATACTCAGTCAGTCACGAGGCGTTCAGCCATCACTACACTCATAATTGGCTTGAGTGAAGTGGGCCCGACAATTTTTGAGTATAATTATTAAGTGTGGTATATCCAATGTGTATGTGTCACTGTATGCTTTGCAGCGTGGTTAGGGCACATTCACTTTGGACCTTGTCCAAAGTGGCAGTTGACATTTCGACCAGAGTGAGTCAACTTTTCAACCAGCACTCTAAATGGCCCTTGGAATATCCACTTGTTTTTTTGTTGATAACCCTTCATGAATGTATCTGATATTTCTGTGATGGGTTGATGATTCTTCCGCACAGCCAAAGCCCTGCCCCTTGACGCACTCATTCGCCGGGTCTAATATGTTTAATGCAGATAACGTTGATATCGGGCATCATGGTGCCCACATAGTTATTCTGCATGGGCTATCAATCTCGCTCTATTTAAATCTTTAAGGGGCAACCTTTTGTCTCTGTCATGATCATGCGTTATGGTGATGACTGCTTGGAAACCTGAAAAGAAAAAGTTGTTATTTTATTTGTCAGATTAAAAGCCGTATTTTGTGTTATTGGAGGGACGCCCCATGGAGAAGGGGTTTAATTTAAACCAACATTTGTTTTTCCAACGATTAATCCCCCTTCAATTAAAATAAGTAAATGCAGCCTATGTCTGAAAGGCTTTCCCGAACGACCGCCTCGGGGATCTCTGCTGTAATTGCTTCCTGTTTGTTGTCACAAATGTCAACCGTGTAGATCAAAACTGAGCGATATATGGAGACCGGAACCTATCGCCGCCCGACGGAGAGCGCACCAGGCGGGCAGGGCAAAGTGAGGACGACCCCTTTAATCATTCATCTACAGGACCACCCTATCTCCAGTAACTGGTCATTCATCTCCATTGCCGCCATATTTCAGGGAAAATAACGTTTCAATACTCAAGTCAAACTAGGGAAACCTTTTCTGCGCCCCCGGTTTGCTGTGCGCTCACAGTTCCTGGTGGGGTCGGACGCATAGCCCCACTCAGACGCGTTGTGACAGAAACAAGCCTCCGCATCTGGGAAGAGTGAACAATCTTCTCCTCGCCTCGTAACGAGATTTGAAGCCTCTCCCTTTATCAAACCAACGGACATCGTCGGATACCAACGACTTATAATGACACTTTAAGTCACCCTCTTACCGCGCGCTGGTGTGTGCTGTCTCTGGTATTATTTTTCATTTTCACACTGAGGGCGAAAAGGGGGGAAACAGACAACTCGTACATCTCCAAGTTTTCGGGTTGTCGGTCGCAGTGGAGGGAGCGAGAGGCGATGGCAGACCCGGTGACAGCAGCGCTCGCTCTCCTGGTTCTCACCTTGGCAAGTGAGTAATCTCTCCAAATCTACTCGGCCCTGTGCGGGACCGGGACCCCCGGGGTACCCTGGGTATACTTAGACTGGACCATAACTATAGCTTACCGTGGCTCTTCATATTGTGATTCGGCCGCGGACACATCCTGCATATCCATGGTCCTTACCGGATGGGGGCAGCCTATTTTTAACGATTCTAATTATTAATAATTTGGTTTGAATATCAAGACATAAAAAGTCAAAGACAAATATTCGAATTCCTGTCTGGATAGCACCTAGGCTATGCGTAAAGGGGGTTATGTTAATAGTTGTTTCTATGAGAGCCTACTGTTGTAAATTATGATGATGTTCAAATGATTTCCCTGCTTTGATAACATTATATATTTTTCAACGGACGGACCAGTGGGGGGACGTATTGCAGGTATTCGGTGCGTCAGATTGTGTTTAGACACGTGATTTTAACGGCTCCGTTAACTAACGTGCTTTTAACACAACATACACGCTGACTGTTATGCACTACGCAGCAATGTGTGACATACACACACAGGCCCAGAGAGAGGTCTCCGAATTTCACACACAGTATTCATCTTTATTAGGCTTGAAGCTAATAGGCCTAAGGTTGAATTGTAGAAATGATCAAACTGACTCATCATAACACTTGTTTGAAATCTTTTGACAATATAGGTCTTTTATGACAGCTATTTAAATGTTGTGTCTAACTGAACACACACGATGCCAAATAAACCTGCTTGATTAGGCTTTTATGATTTCATAATGGCTAATTGTGCTTAATGGTTCACTGCTGATGATGATTAGGACATCAAGGTGCCTTTCCACCCTTGATTTGGAATATATACGTTTTACTCAAACCCAAAGAGGAATTAAAATACGTTCCTTTGACTTACCTCTACATTGTAGATATGTCAGTGCGTCACATCTTTAATAGTATGCTATTGCAGTCCATGGTGCTGAATTTCTGCCCCTTTTACTAACGCTATCCAAGGTGCTGAATACGGGCTCTTTTAAGGACGCTGTCCAAGGTGCTGAATAAGGGCCACTTTTACAGACGCAGTCCAAGGTGCTGAATTAGGATAGGCCTCTACGTTTCAGTTTAGTCATGCTATTCACTCTAAGGGTGAACACTGGGGCTGTTGGAAAATACTGTTTCACTCCAAAAGCACAAGTCTCCCAAGATTAGATACTTGGATTCTCAGATAGGCCTAATGAGTGGTCACCCTGTGAATGTTTTCTCAACTTCCCTTATCTTCCTCCTGAGGACATGTAGTGAGCACCTGCAGACTGGATGCTCAGCCTGTTCTCCGAGAGCTGTCTCGGGAGACAACATAGCGTGACTGTGTCACTGTCACCTCTTGTCTCACTCAATCTGGCAACCGCCTCTGTAGAGTTTAGCTTCGTGCTCTCACTGTCTTGCACTCTCTCTCTCTCTTTTTTGGAGGGGGAGGGGGGCACCTGTAAAGTTTGGAGGGTTGTAAAGATTAGTCTCTTTTACTCACTATCTTTCTGCCTGGCTGCAACTCTCTCGTTCACATACTCTTTATTTTCGTCTGTCTGTCTCTATCTCTCTCTCTCTCTCTCTCTCTCTCTCTCTCTCTCTCTCTCTCTCTCTCTCTCTCCCTCTCTCTCTCTCTCTCTCTCTCTCTCTCTCTCTCTCTCTCCTCTCTCTCTCTCTCTCTCTCTCTCTCTCTCTCTCTCTCTCTCTCTCTCTCTCTCTCTCTCTCTCTCTCTCTCTCTCTCTCCCTCCCTCCCTCCCTCCTCCTCTAACCCCTCTCTCCCCCAGTAGCAGCTGCATGCTGTAGTGGTAGCCTATAGTGCGGGTGTGCTAACGCGTGCTAAAGCTAACTCTGATTAGATCTCTTGTTTGTTCACTGGTTCTCAATGCCCAGGAGCGCAGGAGAGGGAATCACACGCTAGCAGTCTTTAGCTTAATGCACGCATGCACACCCACCCCAAAGAATAGAATACTTCCCTGGTTAATCAGGTGACCATTTTCAGAGAGCAGAAAAACATACGATAGAGGGAGAGAGAAATCGGAGAACGAGAGAGCGAGGAAGAGAGAAAAGAAAGAGAAAGAGAGAGAGAGAGAGAGCGAGAGAGGATGTGAAACATAGTGCTCAGTGAATTCATTCAGCTTTAACTGGAGAGAGGCAGAAAGGCAGAAATCCCATATCTCTTCCATTTCATTACTCTGCGAGGGGTGGAGGATGGTTTGGAGGAGGGGGTGATGGGGGATGGGCGGTGGTCACAGTGGAGGAAAGATGTATATGACGTTCTGTGAGAGCCAGCAGCAGGAGTTGCATCAGTTGGTTTTAGAAACCAGGCTCTACTCCCGCTCCTTCCCATGGCCACATTAGTTGATGTGAGAATGACAGACAGGGAAAGGAGAACAGAAGAAAACCACTCTCCCTCACCTGCCTTTGTTCCGCTCGACCTGCACTTGTAACCTGTTACTGTCGCTGGAAACGAGAGTGGAGAGCGGAGCAGAGGGGGACAAAGAAAGAGAGGAGAGGAAGTGCAAGGGAAGAGAGGAGGGGGAGGAGAGAGGAGAGCAAGGGAAGAGAGGAGAGAGAGGAGAGCAAGGGAAGAGAGGAGGGGGAGGAGAGAGGAGAGCAAGGTAAGAGAGGAGGGGGAGGAGAGAGGAGCAAGGGAAGAGAGGAGGGGGAGGAGAGAGGAGCAAGGGAAGAGAGGAGGGGGAGGAGAGAGGAGCAAGGGAAGAGAGGAGGGGGAGGAGAGAGGAGAGCAAGGGAAGAGAGGAGGGGGAGGAGAGAGGAGCAAGGGAAGAGAGGAGGGGGAGGAGAGAGGAGAGCAAGGGAAGAGAGGAGGGGGAGGAGAGAGGAGCAAGGGAAGAGAGGAGGGGGAGGAGAGAGGAGAGCAAGGGAAGAGAGGAGGGGGAGGAGAGAGGAGCAAGGGAAGAGAGGAGGGGGAGGAGAGAGGAGAGCAAGGGAAGAGAGGAGGGGGAGGAGAGAGGAGCAAGGGAAGAGAGGAGATGGGAGGAGGAAAAACAGGGCCGTGCACAGACCATTCAGGGGGCAGGTGCTCAAAATGAAAAAAGGGCACCTCTCGGCACCCCCCATTTATTTTTTACCGATTGTGACTTGTTTTCAATGCTTTTAAACCATATAATATGAATCATCTTCTAACTGGTATACGTCTGGATAGTGGCTTGTGTGGATCATGTCGTAGTTTAAATATAACAGTACTGCCACAGCAGCATACCATTTGATCAACACTTGATAACACTTGATTTACATCATCATATATATTCAGCCTGGTTGGCTGATAGCCTGCGGTTAGCTAGAGTCTAGACTAGCTGTGTTTCTGCTGCCCTGATACACATGTGAAACCCCCGACAGGAAGGGATGGAGCTGGGTCGGAGGGTCGCAGATGCAGCCTCTCCTCTCTATGTCACTCTGCATCTCTCTCTGATGCGCGTATCAGCCAAGCAGACCCAATATTGATGATGGAAATCAGGTGTTATTCTGCTGTGGCAATACCGTTGATATTTGAACTAGGTAGCCTGCTACACACACTGGACCAGTGAACGCAACTTAAGCCATGCATGTTTGGAAACTGGGCTCGCGCAATCTCTGTACAGGGCATCCTGGGAAAAAGGCACAACCGGGCGCATGCAATCTCTGTACAGGGCATCCTGGGAAAAAGGCACAACCGGGCGCATGCAATATCTGTACAGGGCATCCTGGGAAAAAGGCACAACCGGGCGCATGCAATCTCTGCACAGGGCAGACCAACGGACAGGACTGGGCAGGTTGTGGCGAACTTGACGACGTCACAAAGACTTGTGTCTGTGCACGTGCCTGAGGGCAATGGAAGAGAGGAGGGGAGTTGGGGGAGGAGAGCAGGCTGGAGGAGGGCTGATGTGAAGAAGTGCGGCAGGGTGTTCCGTGAGGGTGTAGTTATTCGCAGCGTGGGAGTGTAATGTTGCCTGTCAGCTGGAACACAAGTGCCCCTGAGACTGGGAGCAGAGCATACACACACACACACACACACACACACACACACACACACACACACACACACACACACACACACACACACACACACACACACACACACACACACACACACACACACACACACACACACACACACACACACACACACACACACACACACACACACACCACCACCAGCAACAACAACAAGAGTTCAAACATGGCCTGCACAGTTACAACAATGATCACAGTCAGCACAATTACCACCATTACAAGATTCACAGTCAGAGCAGCCAAAACACAAGGTTAACCGAAGCAGGCCACCATAGGCAGCTACAGATATAGTATCTTATACATCATAACCAGATTCTCATACTGCATATACTGTATATAGCTGAATTCTGGTAGATGTAGGTGCAGGGTAGAGGCAGACACAGTGGAAGGGAAGGCTGAAGTGGTTGACCCTGACAAGGCAATATCAACACCATGGGTCATTAAATCATTTACACACTGGATACTTCTTCTGCCCATGAAGAAACTGATTATGCGGGGAGATGGTGTCTTTTCCCACATTAAACCAAAATATCTTACTTTGATCATTTGTCTGAAGTATCACCAAGGTGTGTTTGTATGTTTGTGCATTGCAGAAGAGACTGTTGTTGTTTTGCCCGGTAGGAAATAAGAGTCATAGTAAAAGATTTGAGTTTCAGGCTTTCTGCATGTGAGATGATGCTGTTTTTATTTGAGTACAGATGAATTATTGAAGCAGTTAGAGTGCAGCAAGGTGGAGGAGGAGGAGGAGGTGGAGGAGAAAGAAGAGGGGGTGGAGGAAGAGGGGGGGAGGAGGAAGAGGTGGAGGAAGAGGAGGAGGACGATTATAAGAATCATTGGGGTTAGAGAGCTGTGTGTCCTGTTTAGATGTAGACAGCTGTGTGTCCTGTTTAGATGTAGAGAGCCGCGTGTCCTGTTTAGGTTTAAAGTGAAGACCTGTGTTTCATGTTTAGGTTTTAAGTAAAGAGCTGTGTGTCCTGTTTAGGTTTAAAGTAAAGAGCTGTGTGTCCTGTTTAGGTTTAAAGTAAAGAGCTGTGTGTCCTGTTTAGGTTTTAAGTAAAGACCTGTGTGTCCTGTTTAGGTTTAAAGTAAAGAGCTGTGTGTCCTGTTTAGGTTTTAAGTAAAGACCTGTGTGTCCTGTTTAGGTTTTAAGTAAAGACCTGTGTGTCCTGTTTAGGTTTAAAGTAAAGAGCTGTGTGTCCTGTTTAGGTTTTAAGTAAAGACCTGTGTGTCCTGTTTAGGTTTTAAGTAAAGACCTGTGTGTCCTGTTTAGGTTTAAAGTAAAGAGCTGTGTGTCCTGTTTAGGTTTTAAGTAAAGACCTGTGTGTCCTGTTTAGGTTTTAAGTAAAGACCTGTGTGTCCTGTTTAGGTTTAAAGTAAAGAGCTGTGTGTCCTGTTGAGGTTTTAAGTAAAGACCTGTGTGTCCTGTTTAGGTTTTAAGTAAAGACCTGTGTGTCCTGTTTAGGTTTAAAGTAAAGAGCTGTGTGTCCTGTTTAGGTTTTAAGTAAAGACCTGTGTGTCCTGTTTAGGTTTTAAGTAAAGACCTGTGTGTCCTGTTTAGGTTTAAATTAAAGAGCTGTGTGTCCTGTTTAGGTTTTAAGTAAAGAGCTGTGTGTCCTGTTTAGGTTTAAAGTAAAGAGCTGTGTGTCCTGTTTAGGTTTTAAGTAAAGACCTGTGTGTCCTGTTGAGGTTTTAAGTAAAGAGCTGTGTGTCCTGTTTAGGTTTAAAGTAAAGAGCTGTGTGTCCTGTTTAGGTTTTAAGTAAAGACCTGTGTGTCCTGTTTAGGTTTAAAGTAAAGAGCTGTGTGTCCTGTTTAGGTTTTAAGTAAAGACCTGTGTGTCCTGTTTAGGTTTAAAATAAAGACCTGTGTGTAAGAGACCTGTGTGTAAGAGTCTGAAGTATTTTATGTGTGGTCTGGGCTGCATCTCAACCTATAGAGCTCTAAAGGTATTACCCTTTTGGTTTCCTTCCCACAAGGGGTTCTACATGGAACCCAAAAGAGTTCTAACTGGAACAAAAAAGGGTTCTCCTAATGGGGACAGCCAAAAAGAGTGTAGGACATAGGGTGCCAGTTTGCTGGTCTCAGTGAGGGGGTGTTCATCAGTAGGTCCTCTGTGGTCCCTGACAACCTACTTCACTGCCCGGAGGTCTGCAGTATGGATGTTACTGCTCACCGCTCACTTCTCTGAACGGAGAAAAGGTTAACAGGTTTTCATCCTGATTCACTGAATCTTACGAATCAAATGGTGTTCCTGAAAAGAGACTGTAAACGAAGGCAACATAATCCAATCAAATGACTATCCTAATCTGCTCATTGTTTCCATGTCTCTCTGTCTCCAAATCTCAACTCTATGTTGTACTGAGCTCTATTCCCCTCAACGCTCACTGCTCTATCTCTCCCTCTCTCTCTCCCTCTCTCTCTCTCTCTCTCTCTCTCTCTCTCTCTCTATATATATATATATATATAGATCTCTCTCTCTCTCTCTGTCTCTGTCTGTTTGTCAAATCCTGGCTGATTGTTCATCGACAGTACCACACCTCTCTCAGGATGCCTCCTGTGTGTATCAGCATCATGTCAACACCTCTCAGATGCCTCCTGTGTGTATCAGCATCATGTCAACACCTCTCAGATGCCTCCTGTGTGTATCAGCATCATCTCAACACCTCTCAGATGCCTCCTGTGTGTATCAGCGTCATGTCAACACCTCTCAGATGCCTCCTGTGTGTATCAGCATCATGTCAACACCTCTCAGATGCCTCCTCCGCCCCGCCCCGCACCCCGCGTCTTTTTTTAAAACCTCACTATTGCTCACTAGTACTGTGACGTGATTGTTTCAACTAGCTACCTTAAGAAGAATGCACTAACTGCAAGTCACTCTGGATAAGAGCGTCTGCTACTGTAAATCACAAACATGTAAACGGTTCCATCATTTGAAGTGCATTACAGGGGTGAGAATAGCCTAATGGAGGGGAGCGGGGGAGTGGAACACAGTGAGCTGACGTGAACCATGTGGCTAATCCAGTCAACTGGAGAAAACCATAACCTCAACTCCCCATCATACTGCAGCCACTGGACTGTGGGGGTTTAGACGGTGTGTGTGTGTGTGTGTGTGTGTGCGTGTAGGTGGGTAACCTACAACTCCCCATCATACTGCAGCCACTGGACTGTGGGGGTTTAGACGGTGTGTGTGTGTGTGTGCGTGTAGGTGGGTGTATCGGACCGTCAGTAAAGACACAGTCACGTCACAACTGTTTGTCAGATCAGAGACTATATAATGTACACACACATCTCTGGAGGGATGTTGCATATTGCATACTCATTGCAGCGGCAACAGGCGATGAGAACATCCCACGACCCTGCAGTCCAAATTAGAAGGATCTTCGCTCTGTGCAAGATTGAAATCTCACTTCACTAAACACTGCGTGTGTATATGTGTGCATGTCTGATGTGTGTTTTATGTGTTTTTGTGTACGAGGGTGCGTTTGTGTGTGTGTCCACTAATCAAGCATCCAATTATGCTAATCAAGAGGCAGTTAGTTCAGAAGCCCATGAAACCCTGTGAGTCAGCTGTGGACTGCATCGTCTAATGTTGTGGCTCACTGGCTCACTGCTAAATGACAGTCCTCTGTGGAAGGCTTATACATATTCTGTTAGGCTGTGTTATGTAAAGATATGCACAGTGAGGATGATACCAGGGCATTATGAATATGGACTTGGTGATATGAACAAAAATATAAACGCAACATGCAACTATTTCAACGATTTTACTGAGTTACAGTTCATATAAGGAAATCAGTTCATTGAAATAAATTCATTAGGCCCTAATCTATGGATTTCACATGACTGGGCAGGGGTTCAGCCATGGGTGGGCCTGGGAGGGCATAGGCCCACCCACTGGGGAGCTAGGCCCTGCCAATCAGAATAATTTTTTCCTCACAAAAGGGCTTTATTTTGTATTTTTTTCACCTAATTTCATGGTAGTAGTTACGGTCTTGTCTCATCGCTGCAACTCCCGTACGAGAGGTGAAGGTCAAGAGCCATGCGTCCTCCGAAACACAACCCAACCAAGCCGCACTACTTCTTGACACAATGCCCATCCAACTCAGAAGCCATCCGCACCAATGTGTCGGAGGAAACACTGTACACCTGGCGACCGTGTCAGTGTGCACTGCGCCCGGTCCGCCACAGGGGTCGCTAGTGCACAATGAGACAAGGATATCCCTGCCGGCCAAACCTTCCCTAACCCGGACACCGCTGGGCCAATTGTGCGCCGCCCCATGGGCCTCCCAGTCGCGGCAGCTGCGGCAGAGCCTGGGCTCGAACCCAGAATCTCTGGTGGCACACCTAGCACTGCGATGCAGTGCCGTAGACAACTGCACCACCCGGGAGGCCGTACAAAAGGGCTTTATTACAGACTGAAATACTCCTCAGTTTCATAATCTGTCCTGGTGGCTGGTCTCAGACGATCACGCAGGTGACGAAGCCGGATGTGGAGGTCCTGGGCTGGCATGGTTACACATGGTCTGCGGTTGTGAGGTCGGTTGGACGTACTGCCAAATTCTAAAAAATTATGTTGGAGACGGCTCTTGGTAGAGAAGTCACATTCAATTCTCTGGCAACAGCTCTGCTGGATATTCCTGCAGTCAGCATTCTAATTGCATGCTCCTTCAAAACTTGAGACATGTTTGGTATTGTGTTGTGTGACAAAACTGCACATTTTAGAGTGGCCTTTTATTGTCCCCAGCACAAGGTGCACCTGTGTAATGATCATGCTGTTTAATCAGCTTCTTGATATGCCACACCTGTCCTGTGGATGGATTATCTTGGTAAAGGAGAAATGCTCACTAACAGGGAAGTAAACAAATTTGTGCACAACATTTTAGAGAAACAAGCTTTTTGTGTGAATGGAACATTTCTGTAATATTTTATTTCAGCTCATGAAACATGGGACCAACACTTTACATGTTGCGTTTATATTTTAGTTAGGTGACATCAATAAGGGATCATAGCTTTCACATGGATTCACCTGGTCAGTCTATGTCATAGAAAGAGCAGGTGTTCCTAGTGTTTTGTCCACTCAGTTTAAATATGTACTATGAGTGTGAATATGAACTAGCAGGGGTTGTTTTATAGGGCAAAATGAAACAAGTAATAAGTAATACGTTTTCAGTATGAATTTATAGAGAGGTCATTAGTTCAATATGATGATGTACTATAATGGTGATCTGATGAGTTGTACACAAACCAGTGATGATGACATTAGGCCAGTAGGAATATATACTGTCAATGGTGTTTTGGGGTGCTGCTCTCTATGTATTTGGCTTAGAGTCCACTTGGAAAGTTCACCCGGCAGACACAGACTGGGACACTTGAATCACTGAGCATCAAATGTGGGTGTGGCGCAACAACATGGCATGTTGTCTGAATAAAGGTTTATTTTTTATTTTTGCACGCCTTATCTGCCAGTTGTTACATCGTTTTTTCTCTCTCTCCCTCTCTGTGTGTGTGTGTGTGTGTGTGTAGCTGCCTTGGGTGCGGAGATAGAGGAGCGACTGGTGACCCACCTGCTGTCTCCAGAGCGCTACAACAAACTGATCAGACCTGCTGTCAACAAGAGCCAACAGGTCACCATCCATATACAGGTGTCCCTAGCCCAGCTCATTAATGTGGTGAGCACACACACACGCACACGCACACGCACACGCACACGCACACGCACACGCACACGCACACGCACACACACACACACACACACACACACACACACACACACACACACACACACACACACACACACACACACACACACACACACACACACACACACACACACACACACACACACACACACTCTCTCATTCTCTCTCATGCTTTTCTCTCTATGTCTGTGTGTCTGTTACAGAATGAAAGAGAACAGATCATGACCACCAACTGCTGGCTGACTCAGGTATGGAATGACTACAGGTTGGTGTGGGACCCAGAAGAGTATGAGGGCATTAAGAAGGTTCGCCTCCCGTCTCAACACATCTGGCTGCCTGACATCGTCCTCTACAACAAGTGAGTGAGCTGTGTGCTATGTGAATATGATCCATATCCATAGTTCAGACACTATGGGTGTGTTTATAGTCATCTCAAACTATATAATTGCTCAATACAAGTGTTGTTTTTTGGTATTTTATTAGGATCCCCATTAGCTGTTGGGAAAGCAGGAGCTACTCTTCCTGGGGTCCACACAAAACATGAAACATGACATAATACTATCAGGTTTCGGGTATGACCTAGAAACAGGAGACAAAGCGCTGTGAGACATGGGTTTAACTCTGGACACACGGAAGTTGGATGGCGGTCTGCTTGTCGTCGATACCTGGAGGTGGTCTTGAGGAGGGTCGGAACGGTGTTGCGGGCGTATTCGACCCACACAATTCGTATTCGACCCACACAAGCAGCTGGCTCCAGGTGGTGGGGTTGGCGGAGACCAGGTAGCGCAGAGTAGTTTCTAGCTCCTGGTTGGCTCACTCCGACTGGCCGTTGGACTGGGGGTGGAACCCGGAGGACAGGCTGGCCGATGACCTAATGAGTGTGCAGAACGCCTACCAGAACCGGGATGAGAACTGAGGACCCCGGTCAGAGACCATGTCCACTGGCAGTCCATGGATCCAGACGACATGCTGCACCATGAACTGGGCCGTCTCGTTGACAGAGGGTAGCTTGGGGAGAGGAATGAAGTGGGCGGCTTTGGAAAACCGATCCACTACGGTAAGGATGGCGGTGTTGCCATCAGACGGGGGGAGACACGTGACAAAGTCCAGGGAGATGTGACACTATGGACGGTGAGGGACAGGCAGATGTTGGAGGACACCAGCCGGAGCTTGCAGAAGAGTCTTGTTCTGTGCACAGACCGTGCAAGCGGCAACAAATGCAGAGACATCAGGAATCATGGGTGGCCACCAAAAGCGTTGTCGCACAAAAGCCAGGGTCCAACGGGAGCATGGGTGGCAGGCAAGGAGCTGAGGAGCGGACCGCATCAGGAACGAACATCCGGTTATCTGGGCCCTCCCTGCGGTTCTGCTGGGAAAGCTGTGCCTCACTAACCTACTTCCCTATTCCCCAGCTGAGTGCCGTCGCCAGGCACGAGGTGGGAAGGATGGTCTCAGGTTCCGGGGTAGTAGCTGTGGGGCTATAGCGGCGTGACAGTGCATCCAGCTTGACATGCTTGGATCCCAGGCAATATGAGAGGGAGAAGTTGAACCGGGTGAACAGTAGGGCCCACCTAGCTTGCCTGGAATTGAGGCGCGTGGCGGTGCGATATTCCAGGTTCTTGTGGTCGGTCCACACAATGAAAGGATGTTCCGCCCTCTCCAGCCAGTGCCCCCATTCCTCCAACGCCATCTTCACCGTGAGAAGCTCACGATTCCTCACATTGTAGTTCCTCTCCGTAGTGTTGAGGAGGGGGGAGAAGAAGGCGCAGGGATGTAACTTGAGGTCCAGGGCAGACCGCTGGGACTGGACAGCCGCCACTCCGACATCCGAAGCATCGGCCTCCACAACGAACTGGTGGGATGGGTCAGGAAGAAACCAAGATGGGTGCAGTGGTGAAGCGGTGTTTGAGATCCCGAAATACCCAGTCAGCAGCTGGGGACCATGTGAACGGAGCTTTGGGAGAGGTGAGCGCAGACCGGGGGAAGCCAGGGTGCTGTAGCCCCAGTTAAGGCGGCAATAAAAGTTGGAGAAGCCCAGGAAACATTGCAGCTGCACTCTGGACGTAGGCTGGGGCAAAATCCCCCACCGCTCTCATCTTCCCGGGATCCATCTGTACACTCCCTGCAGCGATGATGTGACCCAGAAAGGGGATGGTGGAGCAATGGAATTCGCACTTCTCTGCTTTTACAAAAAGCTGGTTCTCCAGGAGGCATTGGAGAACCTGTCGGACGTGGAGCACGTGTTCTTGGGTGGAGCAGGAGAAGACGAGGATGTCATCGAGGTAGATGAAGACAAACCGGTTCAACATGTCATGGAGAACATCATTAACCCGAGCCTGGAACACAGCAGGGGCGTTGGTAAGGTCAAATGGCATAACCAGGTACTCGTTGTGGACGCTGGCCGTGTTGAAGGCAGTCTTCCACTCGTCCCCTTCCCGTATCCGCACCAGGTGGTAGGCATTCCGTAGGTCCAGCTTAGAAAACACGTGGCCCCCTGGAGTGGCTCAAGGGTGAGGAGAGGTAGCGGGTAGCGGTTCTTCACTGTGATGTCATTGAGACCTCGGTAGTTGATGCACAGGCGCAGGGTTTTGTCCTTCTTCTCCACAAAGAAGACCCCTTCGTCAGCGGGGGAGGCAGAAGGACGGATGAACCCAGCAACTTGGGAGTCCTCAATGTAGGTCTCCATAGCCTTGGTCTCCGGACCCGACAGAGAGTACAGTTGTCCCCGGGGTGGAGTGGTACCTGGAAGAAGGTCAATCCCACAGTACCAGGACCTCCAGGAGATGTTCAGTGCGGCGGTGACTCGGGCCTTACTGAACATCTCCTGGAGGTCCTGGTACTTCGCCGGAATGGCGGAGGGGTCCGGGGAAACTTCCAAGCCCCCAGGAAGAAGTCCCGGGGCAGGCTGCGCTGACTTCAGGCAATGGGCATGGCAGGAAGGGCTCCAGCCCATGATGGCCCCGGCAGACCAGTCAATGAGGGGATTGTATCGCTGGAGCCAGGAGAATCCCAATTCCACAGGAACCTGAGGAGACTTAATGAGCAGGAACTGGATCGTCTCACTGTGGTTCCCTGACAGGTGTAGGTTGATAGGGATGGTATTGTGGGTGACCCGGCCTATATAGCGCCCGTCCAGTGCTCTAATGTCCATGGGAATGGAGAGTGGCTGAGTGGGGATATCCAGCTCGGAAGCCAAGGTAGCATCCATAAAGCTCTCATCGGCCCCAGAGTCGATGAGTCCCTGAAGAGATTTCTGCTGGTTCCAACACAGCAACATGGCACGAAAAGGGATGCGAGTAAGGGGAGAGGAAAAGTTCTCCGTATGGCCCACCAGTGTACTCGCTCCTACCGGTGAGCCTGGTCTTTTAGTGGACAGGTGGAGACGAAATGACCAGTACTCGCTCAGTACAGTCAGCTCTTAGTGTGAAACTTTTATAGCCATTCAGCTGGAGACAGCCTCGGGTACTCTCGGCAACGGAGCCGTCGGGGACTTCCGGTATACCTCGGAGGTGAGGTGGAATCCTTGGAGGAGCGAGTGAAATCGAATCTCCTCTCTTTCCTTCATTCCCATAGTCGCCCATCGATCCGGTAAAGGTGATGAGCGAGTCGAGATCCGTCGGTAGTTCCCTGGCTGCAAGCTCGTCCTTTACTTCCACCGATACTCCGCGTAGGAACATGTAGAATAGCGCTTCTGGGTTCCAAGCACTCTCCGCTGCCAACATGCGGAAATCCACTGCGTAGTCTGCCACACTATGGGAGTCTTGATGTAGCTGGAGCAGCTTGCGAGCAGCCTATCTCCCAGACAATGGAAAATCAAACACCTTCCAAACCTCTTCCACAAACTCCTCCAGACTGAGGCAGATGGTGGATTGTTGCTCCCATACTGCCGTGGCCCACGCGAGTGCCCTCCCGGACATCAGCGTTATGATGTACGCTATCCTGGGAGAGAAAATCCTGGCAGGTTCTGTAATCCCCAGCGTAGCGTACCGGAGGAGGTAATCGGGATTCTCGGGACACTGGGGTAGGCTGGGAGATCACAACCGACAACCCACGGAATTGCTCCAGCAATGTGTTAAATGCTCGGCCATATCGTTTGGCCAAGGTCTGGAACCCTTCCATGAGACCACGAAGCAACTACCCGTGCCTTCCAATGGTGGCTCCTTGGGAGGAGAGTGCGTTGCGGAGCTGGTCTGAGTGTGCTGGGTCCGTCAGGGCCAGTTCATACTATCAGGTTTCAGGTATGACCCAAATGCAGACAGTGTCGAAGAAACAAACATTTATTTCTAGTACAGGGACAGGCAAAAGACAGGTCAAAGGCAGGCAGAGGTCAGTAATCCAGAGAGTGTGCAAAAGGTCCAGAATGGCATGCAGTCTCAGGGTCAGGACAGGCAGGGGTCAATAATCCAGTGAGGCGGGGCAAGGTATAGAACAGCAGGCAGGGTCCGGGCAGGCAGGATGGTCAAAACCGGGAAGGACTAGAAAACAGGAGCAAGAACAGACAGGAGCAGGGGACCTAACGCTGGTAGGTTTCACGAAACAAAATGAACTGGCAACAGACAAACAGAGAACACAGGTATAAATACACAGGGGATAATGGGGAAGATGGGCGACACCTGGAGGGGGGTGGAGACAAGCACAAAGACAGGTGAAACAGATCAGGGTGTGACAAATACAGAACGTTAATAGACAAGGACAGCTCAAAGACAGAACTACATCCATTTGAAAAAGGCACACGTAGTCTACATATAAATACATAGGCACAAACTATCTAGCAATCATTGAAGTGATGTCATCCCTGAATAATCTCCTCCTACTTGTCACTTGGCATCAGGATAATGAGTGAAAGGAAAAGCTTGGTAACACCTTGATTGAAGTGTGGGCTTTACAGTCCCATCATGAGAAAGGTGGAGGTGGTAATAGCAGCAGCTAAAGTAAAGATGTGCTTACTATAACAATTTGAAGGGCGGGAACAGGAGACAGATATGAGGGCTTAGAGAGAGGGGACAGATGTGCACGGTGAAATCTGTACAGAGGAGATTTGGATTATGAAATGCCTGTGTGATGAGTGTGATCACGGGCCAGGTCAGGTGGTTTGGGTATAGAGCTATAGTTATTTGGGTGTAGAGCTACAGTTGTTTGGGTGTAGAGCTATAGTTATTTGGGTGTAGCGATAGTTGTTTGGGTGTAGAGCTATAGTTATTTGGGTGTAGAGATAGTTGTTTGGGTGTAGGGCTATAGTTATTTGGGTGTAGAGCTATAGTTATTTGGGTATAGAGCTATAGTTATTTGGTTGTAGAGCTATAGTTATTTGGGTATAGAGTTACAGTTGTTTGGGTATAGAGCTATACTTATTTGGGTGTAGAGATAGTTATTTGGGTGTTGAGCTATAGTTGTTTGGGTGTATAGCTACAGTTGTTTGGGTGTAGAGATAGTTGTTTGGGTGTAGAGCTATAGTTGTTTGGGAGTAGAGCTACAGTTGTTTGGGTGTAGAGATAGTTGTTTGGGTGTAGCGATAGTTGTTTGGGTGTAGAGCTATAGTTATTTGGGTGTAGAGATAGTTGTTTGGGTGTAGGGCTATAGTTATTTGGGTGTAGAGCTATAGTTATTTGGGTATAGAGCTATAGTTATTTGGTTGTAGAGCTATAGTTATTTGGGTATAGAGTTACAGTTGTTTGGGTATAGAGCTATACTTATTTGGGTGTAGAGATAGTTGTTTGGGTGTTGAGCTATAGTTGTTTGGGTGTATAGCTACAGTTGTTTGGGTGTAGAGATAGTTGTTTGGGTGTAGAGCTATAGTTGTTTGGGAGTAGAGCTACAGTTGTTTGGGTGTAGAGATAGTTGTTTGGGTGTTGAGCTATAGTTGTTTGGGTATAGAGCTACAGTTGTTTGGGTGTAGAGATAGTTGTTTGGGTGTAGAGCTATAGTTGTTTGGGTATAGAGCTACAGTTGTTTGGGTGTAGAGATAGTTGTTTGGGTGTAGAGCTATAGTTGTTTGGGAGTATAGCTACAGTTGTTTGGGAGTAGAGATAGCTGTTTGGGTGTAGAGATAGCTGTTTGGGTGTAGAGATAGCTGTTTGGGTGTAGAGATAGCTGTTTGGGTGTTGAGCTGTAGTTGTTTGGGTATAGAGCTACAGTTATTTGGGTATAGAGCTATAGTTGTTTGGGTATAGAGCTAGAGTTATTTGGGTATAGAGCTACAGTTATTTGGGTATAGAGCTATAGTTGTTTGGGTGTAGAGCTGTAGTTGTTTGGGTGTAGAGCTATAGCTGTTTGTATATAGAGCTATATAGAGACTTTTAAGCAGCTGCATATTTAGAACACGAGGAGACTATAGAGGAGTATTGGGTTTGTGTGTGTGTGTGTTGTTAGGAGCAGAGCAGTGTGATGGCTGGATTCCTCCTGACCTGCTCTATAATTCACAACACTTTAATGTATAATACAACACTTGCAGCCTGGTGAGAATCTAAAATCGAAACCTCCGCAGATTCAGGCCTGTCCTGTGACAGGGGGTGTGTCTGACGCAGTGCCCCCCCCCCCCCCCCCCCCCTGTCCCCGCCTCTGTCCCTTGTACCCAAGCACAACAACCCAAATGCCCAGTCGACAACACCACTTAACATCTCTCTCTCTCTCTTCCTGTGTGTGTCTTAATCTAACGCTGGCCTCCACCCTCCCACCCGTTGTCTCTCAACTCATCTGTTCCTTTCTCTTTTTGAGTGGTCTGTGTTATAGTGGGTACTGTTTACGTGTGTTTCATCGTGTGTGTTGAATGGGCGACTTCTACGCATGTATCTGTGCGGTGTCTCTGACCCCTCTCCTCTCTCTCTCCCCGTGCTCTCCTGTCTTGTAAACGCTGATAGGAACTACCAGGTCTCATTTCACATTGACACTTTAGTCATTTAGCAGACGCTTGTATCCAGAGCGACTTACGGTTGGTGCGTTCATCTTAAGATAGCTATGTGGGACAACCGCATAGAAAGTACATTTTTCCTCAATAACGTAGCTGTCAGTAGGGGAGGTGGGGGGGTCAAGTGCAAGTTAAGTGTATTTAAAAAAAAAGTATCCTTCTAATATGTGTCTGTGTACATGTGCTGCTTCTGACTCCTTTCTGTCTTGTCTTCACCTCAGTGCGGATGGGAACTACGAGGTGTCATTCTACTCCAACGCGTTGGTCTCCAACAATGGAGAGGTGTACTGGCTGCCCCCCGCCATCTACAAGTCGGCCTGCAAGATCGAGGTCCGCGACTTCCCCTTCGACCAGCAGAACTGCACGCTCAAGTTCCGGTCCTGGACCTACGACCACACGGAGATCGACCTGATCCTGCTCAGCGACTTCGCCAGCCGCGACGACTTCAAGCCCAGCGGCGAGTGGGACATCGTGTCTCTGCCGGGACGCAAGAACGAAGACCCCTCTGACATCACCTACCTGGACATCACCTATGACTTCATCATCAAGCGCAAGCCACTGTTCTACACCATCAACCTCATCATCCCCTGTGTGCTGATCACCTCTCTGGCCATCCTGGTGTTCTACCTGCCGTCTGACTGTGGAGAGAAGATGACTCTCTGTATCTCGGTCCTCCTGGCCCTCACTGTGTTCCTGCTGCTGATCTCCAAGATCGTCCCGCCTACGTCCCTGGCTGTCCCACTCATAGGGAAGTATCTGATGTTTGCCATGGTGCTGGTCACCTTCTCCATCGTCACCAGTGTGTGTGTGCTCAACGTGCACCACCGCACGCCCTCCACACACACCATGCCCCGCTGGGTTAAACGCCTCTTCCTGCACCGCCTCCCCTCCTTCCTGTTCATGCGTCGGCCGGGCAGCTCCAACATCCGGGAGAGGTTCCGCCAGAAGCACCAGCGGCGTTCCTACTCCGACCTGAAGCTGAGAGACGGGGCGGTGGCGGTGGCCGCGGGGGGGATAGGGGTGGCAGGGGGGTCTGGGATGGGCAGCGCTGACTCCTTCTATGTGAACGAGGAGTCGGCCAAGCGGTACGGCTGGAAGATCAGTGACCTGTCAGAGAATACAGAGTTCAGGAAGAGGATGACGGTGAAGTGTCACGCAGATGTGGAGGAGGCAGTGGACGGGGTGCGCTACGTCGCCGAGAAGATGAAGATCGAGGATAACGATGAGGGGGTGAGTGTGTGTGTGTGTGTGTGTGTGTGTGAGGAGCAATAGCCTTGAGATGATATGAGCTGAGGTGACATTTACAGCGGATATAGTACATCACGTTGTATCTCTGACAGTTTGTATGTCTATTCACTCGGAGCCCTTTCAATAGTTTTGACACAATATTGTTGTGCTTCTGTTGTCTTCCAAATCTGAAATCGTGGACCGCTCTTTTTGTTTCCTGCCACAGGTCATCGAGGACTGGAAGTACGTTGCCATGGTGATAGACCGGCTGTTCCTGTGGATATTTGTGTTTGTGTGCATCACCGGGACGTTGGGGCTGTTCATGCAGCCCCTCTTTCAGAGCTACAACACACCCACGGCAGATGACCTGGAGCAGAACTGACCTACGACCTTTGACCTGAAACATGACCCTGACGCCCCCCCAACACCCTCATGGGGAAAAACCACCTCGAGGGAAACAGCTACTTACCAACACCTTGAAACAGAACTGTGTCATTTTGACACACTCACATACTGTACGCACACAGCACACCCGCCCCCACAACACCAACCAACGCCCCTCATCCTCCCTCTTAAAGGGATAGTTCATCCAAATTACAAAATGACACATTGGTTTCCTTACCTTGTAAACAGTCTGTGGACAAGGTATGACAGCAATCCATTCTTTGGTTTAGTTTCAATTGGCACTGTTTCTAAATGCTAATAATTTAGCATTTGTAGCACAAATCCCATTCAAGTCATGGTACCGATATTAGGATTTGTGCTACAAATGCTAAAACATTAGCCTTTAGAAACAGTGCCATTGGAATTAAACCAAATCATGGATTGCTGTCATACCTTGTCCATAGACTGTTTACAGGGTAAGGACATCAATATGTCATTTTGTAAATTGAATGAACTATAACATCGTCTATAAAACAAAGCGACCCCACCCCTCATACCGTCATCCCCACATCAGTCCATCCCTCTATCCTCTCCTCCCCCTCTGTCACCCACAGAAGGTCAAAAGGACAGGAACCACTCAGGATAGGACTCACCTCCCCCTCTGTCACCCACAGAAGGTCAAAAGGACAGGAACCACTCAGGATAGGACTCTCCTCCCCCTCTGTCACCCACAGAAGGTCAAAAGGACAGGAACCACTCAGGATAGGACTCTCCTTCCTCCTCTGTATTGATTCTCCTCCACCCTGCTTTGATTCAAATCCTTCCTTTACAACTCATTCAACTCTTTTCTAGTTCAGCCTGAGTTTAATTCATTCACAACTCATTGGTTGTTGCAATCAGACGGTGTCGAGCCTCGCATGCCGAATAAGGGTATTTTGTTTTTTATTTTCTATCTGTATTTCATTTGATAAGGAGAGGAGACAATATTTTCTGCACTGTTCCTGAATCATTTGCTGAGCCCAAAGATACGCGTGCGCACACACACACACACACACACACACACACACACACACACACACACACACACACACACACACACACACACACACACACACACACACACACACACACACACACACACACACACACACACACACACACACACACACGACGAGTCTCTCCGTGTGTCCATCCAGCACAGACAGACACACATACATAACGCTTGCCTTCAAACAGAGACGGAGAGACGCATTTCTTTAGACAGGAACGCCAGCAGGCTTGTTAGCAGGCTTGTTAGTTTGCTGTGAAAGGGGAAGCCTTGACTCCCCTCACGCTACAATGTGTTGAGTGAGTACTACTGTACAGTATTTGGGACTGTTTCTGGCCCCAGGTGGTCAGTCACTTGGACTTTTAAAGCGATTAATTTCCTTTTAAGCTGTCCGGTTTATGTTATGTTCAAAATGGTTGTTCTTATGTTTGGAACGAAGGAGGGACCAATGGAAAGCTAGCTGTAAAGTAAACCCAAAATGATCATACAATTGTTGTCCCTCAGGTTTGCATCTCTTAAAGGTACAGTACGCTGGTTTTGTCAAAGCAGTGTACAATCGCACAACGGTTGCCAGGGAACCAGCAGCAATATGTACAGTATTTTATACACAGATACCCCATAAACAAACCGGTCAAACTGAACAGCGTTTGGCTCTGCACTAGCAATCTTCCAGAGCGGTGTAAACATTGATTTGTATTTTTCAGAAATCTTTTACCCAAGTCTGTGAAACTCTTTGTTGTCACGGTCATACAGTATGTCCACTCTGTCACTGCTAGCCAATGGAAGGCGTACTTTACACATTTCAAGTTAAGCGCAAGTTTCGTTCTCATTTCATGTATTTATTTTCATCAGTGAAAAGAAGGGGACATGTATTTTTATTCCCACCGGCCAGTTATGTGACCTGTTTCGGTTAATTACAGGAAGTGACGATGCTGATGTCATGTCAAAGGGATCAATAAAAGGAAATAACGGGACGAGATTCTGGGATGTGGTTCTGTGTGGCTCAGTTGGTAGAACATGGCAAGCATGGCGCTCGGGGTCGGGATTCGGCTCCTACGATCATATGAACACACGTAAGACATGGACAACGTGTCGACTAGCAGGAAATGAGCTTCAAAACGGCCAACGTCTCCCATTGCTCCGTGGCAATTTGTGGGATTTTTGTTCTCTCTCTGCCAACAAGAGCGGTGTGAACAGTTTGGTGTCGCATGAGTTGCGAGATGGGGGTTTGTTGCTACGCCGATAAATGGCATTATCCATCCAGACCTTTGCCTCCTAGGACATTGGTGTGACCGGATCTTCTCAAATAGACTTGCCTAGTTAAATAAAGGTTAAATAAAGGTTAAATAAAGGTTAAATAAAAAAAGAAATAGTATTTGAGTACCCCTGGCCTATTTAAAGAAAATAATAATTCTGTTTCACATAACGTCACATACTGCTGTTTACCCTTTTCTCACCAGGGTTTTTACATAAAACCAGGGTTTTTACATAAAACCAGGGTTTTTACATAAAACCAGGGTTTTTACATAACATTATGACCAAAGATATGGCTAGTTTGTTAACATGCATTGGACTTACAACCTCATTAAAGCTGACAGACCATATGACAAACAATATCCTCGAGGTATTTCTTTCTCCGAAATGAACCTCAGTGGCTTTATTTTCCGATTGATGACTCACAGAATTAAGCAAATTCTCCGAGCAGTTGGCATCTTCGATGTCGTCAGACGGAAGGCAGTATGTTTCTGGAATGCATAGCTGTGGGTGGCTTGTCTCTTCTCTGAATTGTCCGGGGCTCGGGATAAAGACTTCATTAGAAAGTATTCTCTGGGGTCACGACCCTTCATGTTTGGTTAAGATGGCAGGGATGAGACTCTCTGCCTAACTCATGCTTACACACGTTATGCCCACAGGTTGCAAGGGTACGGCAGAGCCAATGTAGACTTGAACTGGGCACGAGGCCATGGAATCACACAATTACGAAATATGTAGTTTATTACACGGCTATTACACGTTATTACACGGTTATTACAGTTTTAATAAAAAGGAAGCAGGAGCCCAAAAATACTATGCACAAGTAGACATATCGCATTTAAGTCGCGTGGGTCAAATACACAAAATAAAATAGGTATAACACAGCACACTTCTAGAGTTCCAGTGAATACACAGCAATCAGGTTAGGTTCAGTGAATACACAGCAATCAGGTTAGGTTCAGTGAATACACAGCACACTTCTAGAGTTCCAGTGAATACACAGCACTCAGGTCAGGTTCAGTGAATACACAGCACTCAGGTTAGGTTCAGTGAATACACAGCACACTTCTAGAGTTACAGTGAATACACAGCAATCAGGTTAGGTTTAGTGAATACACAGCACACTTCTAGAGTTCCAGTGAATACACAGCACTCAGGTCAGGTTCAGTGAATACACAGCACTCAGGTTAGGTTCAGTGAATACACAGCACTCAGGTTAGGTTCAGTGAATACACAGTACTTAGGTTAGGTTCAGTGAATACACAGCACACTTCTAGAGTTCCAGTGAATACACAGCACTTAGGTTAGGTTCAGTGAATACACAGCACACTTCTAGAGTTCCAGTGAATACACAGCACTCAGGTTAGGTTCAGTGAATACACAGCACTCAGATTAGGTTCAGTGAATACACAGCACTCAGGTTAGGTTCAGTGAATACACAGCACTCAGGTTAGGTTCAGTGAATACACAACACAGGTTAGGTTCAGTGAATACAAATCAAATCAAATGTTATTTGTCACATACACATGGTTAGCAGATGTTAATGCGAGTGTCACGAAATGCTTGTGCTTCTAGTTCCAACAATGCAGTAATAACCAACGAGTAATCTAACCTAACAACTTCACAACAACTACCTTATACACACGTGTGAATGGATGAAGAATATGAACATAAAGATATATTAATGAGTGATGGCACAGAACTGCATAGGCAAGATGCAGTAGATGGTATCGAGTACAGTATATACATATGAGATGAGTAATGTAGGGTATGTAAACATATAAAAGTGGCTAGTGATACCTTTTTTACATACATTTTTCCATTATTAAAGTAGCTGGAGTTGATTCAGTATGTTGGCAGCAGCCACTCAATGTTAGTGGTGGCTGTTTAACAGTCTGATGGCCTTGAGATAGAAGCTGTTTTTCAGTCTCTCGGTCCCAGCTTTGATGCACCTGTACTGACCTCGCCTTCTGGATGATAGCGGGGTGAACAGGCAGTGGCTCGGGTGGTTGTTGTCCTTGATGATCTTTATGGCCTTCCTGTGACATCGGGTGGTGTAGGTATCCTGGAGGGCAGGTAGTTTTCCCCCGGTGATGCGTTTGTTCAGACCTCACTACCCTCTGGAGAAACTTATGGTTGTGGGTGGAGCATTTGCCGTACCAGGTGGTGATACAGCCCGACAGGATGCTCTCGATTGTGCATCTGTAAACGTTTGTGAGTGCTTTTGGTGACAAGCCGAATTTCTTCAGCCTCCTGAGGTTGAAGAGGCGCTGCTGCGCCTTCTTCACAACGCTGTCTGTGTGGGTGGACTAAATCAGTTTGTCCTTGGTGTACGCCGAGAACTTAAAACTTACTACCCTCTCCACTACTGTCCCGTCGATGTGGATAGGGGGGTGCTCCCTCTGCTGTTTCCTGAAGTCTACGATAATTTTCTTTGTTTTGTTGTCATTGAGTGTGAGGTTATTTTCCTGACACCACACTCCGAGGGCCCTCACCTCCTCCCTGTAGGCCGTCTTGTCGTTGTTGGTAATCAAGCCTACCACTGTAGTGTTGTCTGCAAACTTGATGATTGAGTTGGAGGTGTGCATGGCCACGCAGTCGTGGGTGATGAGGGAGTACAGGAGAGGGCTCAGGCCCCAGTGTTGAGGATCAGTGGGATGGAGATGTTGTTACCTACCCTCACCACCTGGGGGCGGCCTGTCAGGAAGTCCAGTACCCAGTTGCACAGGGCGGGGTCGAGACCCAGGGTCTCGAGCTTGATGACGAGTTTGGAGGGTACTATGGTGTTAAATGCTGAGCTGTAGTCGATGAACATCATTCTCATATAGGTATTCTGGGTTAGGTTCAGTGAATACACAGCATACTTCTAAATTTCCAGTGAGTACACAGCACTCAGGTTAGGTTCAGTGGATACACAGCACTCAGGTTAGGTTCAGTGAATACACAGCACTCAGGTTAGGTTCAGTGAATACACAGCACTCAGGTTAGGTTCAGTGAATACACAGCACTCAGGTTAGGTTCAGTGAATACACAGCACTCAGGTTAGGTTCAGTGAATACACAGCACTCAGGTTAGGTTCAGTGGATACACAGCAAACTAGCACAACAAACGTGAGGAAGCGTCACAAAAGTTGTAAAGTTAATCACAATAAGTACAACTATTAAATACGAAAGCTCTAGGCAAATATAAAACGTAGCCTTCCGCTTTAAGAGTACACAGCATGAAATGCATTCCAAACACAATATGTTGGCCACCATGTTGCCACATCACACAACAAACAATACTCTTTACCTTAAAATCGCTTAACAATGAGAAACAACTCAAAATCCCCCTTCTGGGAGCACAGCAAGATGGAAGCAGCAGCTGGTGTAATGTTAGATTTGATCTTCAAAGGATCTGTCAAAGTTTCTCTGTTCTGGAGAGGAAGTCACTAATTCAGTGCTTAACTATTTATTTTCATTTTTAAGAAGTCACCCCTTTTTCTCCCCAATTTCATGGTATCCAATTGGTAGTAGTTACAGTCTTGTCTCATCACTGCAACTCCCGTATGGACTCAGGAGAGGCAAAGGTCGAGAGCCATGCGTCCCCCGAAACACAACCCAACCAAGCCACACTGCGCATCCAAACCAGAAGCCAGCCGCACCGCACCAATGGGTCGGTGGAAACACCATACACCTGGCGACCGTGTCAGCGTGCACTGCGCCCGGCCTGCCACAGGAGTTGCTAGTGCACGATGAGACAAGGATATCCCTGCCGGCCAAACCCTCCCTAACCCGGATGACGCTGGGCCAATTGTCCACTGGTCTCCCAGTTGCGGCCGGCTGCGACAGAGCCTGGACTCGAACCCAGAATCTCTAACGGCACAGCTAGCACTGTGATGCAGTGCCATAGACCACTGCGCCACTCGGGAGGCCAGTGCTTAACTATTTCAATCAATCAATCAAATGTATTTATAAAGCCCTTTTTTCATCAGCCGATGTCACAAAGTGCTTATACAGAAACCCAGCCTAAAACCCCAAACAGCAAGCAATGCAGATGTAGATGACATTTGTATGTCGGCCTCGATACGTCTCTGTCTCTTCCTATGTCTCTGTATGAAGTTGGCCTGTTCCCATAAATACCACACACATTAGTATGACTCATAAATGAAACCGAGTGACGTCTACATGCCTCCCCATTAACTGAGTGGCTGGGGGGATCAATGGGTTATCTAATGGGTTATCTAATGGGTTATCCAAAACACATACTCCAAATATTTGAATCAGTAATTGCAGTTTGTGCATTAGCTTACAGTAAGCTTACAGCCTTCCATTTGAAATCTGAACCTATTCAAAATTACATATAAAATAGATCTGCATTTGATTCGTTAATTCAGTTTTCTCATTTCTATTTATTTAGAGAAAAAAAAGGACAGGGTACACACACACACACACACACACTTTACGGTCTTGAGCCTAGAGATGAGCAGTAAGCGTGACGGCGGAGATGAGAAGAGTCATAAAGACTAGAGGCCCTTAGTCCACTGCATCTCCAACCAACCAATGAGCATCACAGGCCATTTCACTCTGCTCAGAGATCAATACTCCACAGCTGTAGGTTCACAAACACACAAACACTCACTCAGGCACACACACTCTTATTGCATTGTATTTGGTATCCATTTTATTCAGTGCACAAAGTTATCTTACCTTGACACCAAAATGTCCCGTCTTGAACCCTGTAGAACACATGTCAAACTCATTCCATGGAGGGCCGAGTGCCTGCAGCTTTTTGTTGCTCCCTTCTACTTGACTGATGAATTAAGGTCACTAATTAGTAAAGAACACCCCTCACCTGGTGGTCTGTCTCAATTGAAAGGAACAACCAAAAAACAGCAGACACTAGGCCCTCCATGGAATGAGTGTGACACCCCTGCTGTAAAGAGTAACTCACAGCCACAACGATGGGCCCCAATGACCCTCGTTGAACTCCTCCTCCTCTACTAGACATGGTTGGATAATTTATATCCGCCATTCCGGCTCTCGAGATGATATTTATGAAGTACATTACTGCATTACTGCATGTGTAACTGCTGAGCGGCTGGGGCCATAAGGCATCGATCTACCTCTGCCTTCCTGCCATCTCCCATCACAGTGAGACTTGGGGAGAGAGGGAGAGAGGGAGAGAGGGAGAGAGGGAGAGAGAGATCGCTCCATGGCCTCAAACACAAATACATTTTTATTGCTGGTAAGGCGTGTTCTGTACAATCCTACAGCACCGACCAAATAGACATAGGGTGCACTTTGACTTTCTAACAGATTTAACATCTACTACTGCCAACTAGTGGTCACACCATGACATCGTCCCGGCGGTGAGACTGGGGGACGGAGAGGATACACAACACACCACGAGAGAAGGAGGGAGAGAGGGTAAGTGCCATGAAGAGAAGGGCAAAGACAGGCTGGAGGAGTGTTGGGAGAGAAAAGGGTGAGTGAGCGAGACAGAGATGATAGAACGAGAGAGAGGCAACAGAGAAAGAGAGAAAGAGAAAAGGAGAGGAGCGAGGGAAGAGGAGGAGGGTTGTGTGTGAAAGAGAGGAAAAAAGCAGTATAATTAGCAGCGATGGCTTTTATCAGGTAACTCTGGTTTGAACATCCAGGGATTTGCATTGTTTGCTGGTGGGCAACAGGCAGGCCGCATAACAGCATGGCTCAGCATTATAGGCATTATAACTGGGGAATAAACACTGGTCTCTGGTCTGCATGTGAGTGACAGGCTGGCTGGTTGGGCTGTGGGGTGGCAGTGGAGACCAAGGGGGTGGGAGAGAGTACTTTGTACTTCCTCATTTTGCCATCGTTTGGTCGAGTATGCTTTTATTTGCCATGCGTCCTTGTTGAATGTACGCAATATCATACCTGATTTATGCCTTTCACCTCAATGTATTCTGTTGATGTGTCTGTCGGTGTTTGCATTTACAGGTCAGCTTGTTTCATTACGATGTCGGGCCTTGATGTAACACGATGGCCTTTTTACTTTGGTGGCTTTCATTTGTAAGTTGTGTTGCGTCTTTTGAGTGTGATTAGAGCGGACCCTAGCTGGATCCCAGCAGCACTAGGCTGTAGATATTATTCATGTGCTAACATTACTAGGCAGCACTAGGCTGCAGATAGTTACAACGCTCCAGAGATGGAGGGATATTTTTGGAGAGAAGCAGCCTGGAAGCGTATCACTGGGCAACTCGATTTTTCCCCCCGGTTATCGCCTTATTTAAGAAGGAGTCCAAATTTAGCCGATACTGGCCTTGGATGTAAGGAGGGACAGGAAACGTGTGTGTGTGTGTGTGTGTGTGTGTGTGTGTGTGTGTGTGTGTGTGTGTGTGTGTGTGTGTGTGTGTGTGTGTGTGTGTGTGTGTGTGTGTGTGTGTGTGTGTGTGTGTGTGTGTGTGTGTGATTGTAGGTGTAACGGAAATAGAAGATAATACCCATTACAAGATTATAGGAAGAGTATGAATATTTCAGCTGCAGGGGAATTCTATTCCCTTTGTCTTCACCCAATCGTCTTCTGCTAGCCTCATCCCATCTTCTGCTTTTTAATCCCTTCCCTTCTTCTTTCTATTCTTTGTTTTGCGCCACTCTTCCGTCTCTTTGCTGTCCACTCACTGTGTATAATAAAGTACTGAGTCTTGAGGTTCCCAGTGTACTTCTAGAGAATAAACATGGAGACTACACTGAGTGTACAAAACATTAGGAACACCTTCCTAATATTACATGTTGACTCCGATGCTTCCCACAGTTGTGTCATGTTGGCTTTATGTCCTTAGGGTGGTGGACAAGTCTTGATACACATTGAAACCTGTTGAGCGTGAAAAACCCAGCAGTGTTGCAGTCCTTGACACAAACCGGTGCGCCTGGCACCTACTACCATACCCCGTTCAAAGGCACTTAAATATTTTGTGTTCATGTTTTGTGCACTCAGTGTATTTTCCTGTGTAGGACAGGGATTTCTATTTCCATTTTTCATTTCGTCGTCGGATGAAGAGGAATCGGACCAAAGCGCAGCGTGGTAAGTGTTCATGACTTTTTATTTAAACTGAACACTAGACAAAAATAACAAAGTGAATAACCGAAACTGAAACAGTCCTGTCAGGTGCAAAACACTAAACAGAAAACAACTACCCACAAAAACCATGTCGGAAAAAGCTACCTAAGTATGGTTCCCAATCAGAGACAACGATAGACAGCTGTCCCTGATTGAGAACCATACCCGGCGTGACAGTACACCCCCCAAAGGTGCAGACTCCGGCCGCAAAACCTGAACCTATAGGGGAGGGTCTGTGTGGGCATTTCTCAGCGTTGGCGGCTCTGGTGAGGGACGTAGACCCCGCTCCACCTCTGGCTTGGCCCACTTAGGTGGCGCCTCTAGAGGGGGGACCCTCGCCGCCGACCCTGGACTGGGGACCCTCGTAGCGGGCCCCGGACTGGGTGCCCTCGTTACGGGCCCCGGACTGGGCGCCCTTGTTGCGGGCCCCAGACTGGGCGCCCTCGTAGTGGGCCCCGGACTGTGCACCCTTGTTGGGAGCTCCGGACTGGAGGGCGTCGCTGGAAGCTCCGGACTGAAGGGAGCCTCTCGAGGCTCCGGACTGGATGGCGACACTGGAGGCTCCGGACTGGAGGGCGTCGCTGCAGGGTCTGGACTGGAGGGTGACTCTGGAGGGAGGAGATGCAGAAACCGCCTGGTGCGTGGGGCTGCCACAGGGCCCACCAGGCTGGGGAGACCTACAGGAGGCCTGGTGCGTAGAGGAGGCACCGGATTAACCAGGCTGTGGGGGAGCACTGGAGATCTAGTGCTTACCACTCACACCTCTCCCTTTGGCTCAATGCCCACTTTAGCCCGGCACGGGCGGAGCGCAGGCATAGGATGAACTGACCAGTCCCAGCGCACCAGAGACACAGTGCGCAGAGCCGGCGCAGGATACCCTATGCCGAAACGGAGCTGAACTGCCACAATCCGCCCTGGCTGGATGCCCACTCTCGCATGGCACTGCGGGGGGCTGGCATATAGCGCTCCGGGCTATGAGCGCGCACGGGAGACATCGTGCGCTTTACCGCATAACACGGTGCCTGACCAGTACCACGCTGCTTCCGGTAAGCACGGGGAGTTGGCTCAGGTGTATCGCCTGACTCCGCCAATCTCCCCGTGTGCCCCCCCCAAAACATTTTTGGGGGGGCTGCCTGTCGTGCCTGCTGCGCTGCCTTGCCTCATATCGCCGCCTCTCAGCTTTAGCTGCCTCCAGCTCCTTTTTCGGGCGGCAATATTCCCCAGCCTGTCTCCAGGGTCCCTTTCCGTCCAATATCTCCTCCCATGTCCAGGAGTCCTGAACCCTCTGCTCCTCCATACCATGCTGCTTGGTCCACTTGTGGTGGGTAGTTCTGTAACGGGTGTCGTCATCGGATGAAGAGGAATCGGACCAAAGCGCAGAGTCCATGACTTTTTATTTATACTGAACACTAGACAAAAATAACAAAGTGAATGACCGAAACCGAAACAGTCCTGTCAGGTGCAAAACACTAAACAGAAAACAACTACCCACGAAAACCATGTGGGAAAAAACTACTTAAGTATGGTTCCCGGTCAGAGACAACGAGAGACAGCTGTCCCTGATTGAGAACCACACCCGGCCAAAACAAAGAAATACAAAAACATAGAAAAAGGAACATAGAATGCCCACCCAAATCCCACCCTGACTAAACCAAAATAGAGACATAAAAAGCTCTCTAAGGTCAGGGCGTGAGACAGTGCTGATGTGTATATTTGTGTGGACAGTCCTGTCAGTGAGGCTCCTTGCTCTAAATGCCTTTGCCCTTTTCCCTCTCTATCCATCTCTGCCCACCCTCGCACCCTTGCCCTCGGGGTCCTTCTGCTGCGTCTGAGCTGTCTAAGGTGACGCCTGTTATTTGTTTTTCAATAGTGGAGTGTGGGCCCGGCTGTGTTTGCAGAGGGAGAGGTAGAGTGTGTGTTTTCTTGGTTTCAAAGTATGAAAGTAGAAGCATTGGGATGTTACCTCGCATAGTATCCTGATACCAGCAGCCCCACACGGACCCACACTGAACCACACGGACCCACACGGACCCACACTGAATATACATTGTACACTTAGAAAAAAAGTTCTACGTTCTAACCATATATGGTTCTTTGGTTTTTCTCCCATTGGGGAACCCTTTTTGGTGCCAAGTAGAACCCTTTGGAGAGGGCTCTATCTAGAACCATCCATGTAAGGTTCTTCATAGAACCCTCTTTATATGGTTCACCTAGAAACCTCCATAAAAGTGATGTGATAACTTTTTTATCACCCACAATCTGCATTCAGAATGACTTCCAGGGTAGGGAGGTGGTCATTGGTTGGACTCAGTATTCAAATTGGAACAACTGTCTCAGTAATGGGTGTAATAAGTAACAGGTGCATTTCCTAACAGATTCGTTTAGTTAAAAACATATTGTTATGTATCTTTGTGTAGCATGAAATCTATCAACCAATCAATGTACATGTAAAAAAATAAACATTAAAACAACAATTCTGAAAATAATTCTGCAATAGAGCATGCTGGGAAATATTACATAAGGTTCTATGTAGAACCCCTCTTGGGGGGGGGTTGAATACTGATGATATTGGGATATTGGAAACCCACTATACATCCTCTATGGAAGGTCTCAGTCCTGCTCCTCTAACCTGACTATCCCATCTTCCTGTGTACTTTTCTATCTCACTACACTCTTGTTCCTGGTCTCCTGGTCTCTGTTTGTTTCTTTCGCCTGCTCGGAGCGCTGAGTTGTACTTTAGCTAATGTGTATAGGGTAAATACAGGCTGACCCTCGTCTTAGACGAGGCACGCAAACACACTCACACACACACATTCTGTTCCTCTCATTGCCAATGACCGTCACGAGGCATTTAATGGTCAGTGATACGAAAGGCTCTTTCTAAGGTTGATCATTAAGCAGAACATGAGATTCAGGTCTAAAACCGTAACGTTGGGCTCTAATTTAAACCTTCTGAGAGATTTTGAAGAACATAATCTCAACGTATAGAACTGAAGAAATTTGACTCTTCCAGTACATTCTGCCTGGTGCCTGTGCTCAGTACAGAGATGAAACAGACATGGGATACCTGTGTGGCGATAGCTTAAATGAGAAGGAAAATGAGAAGGAAAAGAAGGTGAAAGATGGAGAGTTGCAGAATAGTGAGAGGTTAGAGAAGGAGAGAGTTACAGAATGAGAGGCAGAGAAATGGAGAGTGGCTGTGTTAGAGAGCAAGCATGAGGGAGAGAAAGAGAGATGACAGTGTTTATCCTCAGTTAGAGTGCCCGTGGGAGAGAGAGAGTTCTCAGTGTTACTCTGTAGTCTGCCTGAATACAAGGAAACTCTCCACAAATAGACGCTCTGTCACATTGAAGAAAATCATTGAGACGTTTTTATTCTTTTGTCTTTTTTTCTCTTGTACTGGAAGTGTAGTCTTTTCGGGTTCCATTTTAACATTTGATGGTGGGGTGGGTGGTCTCTCTCGCTCTCTGTCTCTGTCTCTGTCTCTCTCTCTCTCTCTCTCCCTCTCTCTTACTCTCTCTCTCCCTCTCTCTTTCTCTCTCTCTCTCCCTCCTCTCTCTTTCTCTCTCTCTCTCCCTCCCTCTCTCCCTCTCTCTTTCTCTTTCTCTCTCTCTCTCTCTCTCTCTCTCTCTCTCTCTCTCTCTCTCTCCCTCTCTCTTTCTCGCTCTCTATCTCTCTCTCTCTCTCTGTCTCTCTCTCTCTCTCCCTCTCTCTTTCTCTCTCTCTATCTCTCTCTCTCTCTCTGTCTCCCTCTCACTCTCGGTCTTTCTCACTCTCTATCTACCCCCCTATTTCTCTCTCTCTCTCTGCCTCTTTCTTTCTCACTCACTCTGTCTACCCCCCCCCCCTCTTTCTCTCGCTGTCTCAGTCTCTCTCTGTCTACCCCTCTCTCTATCTCATTTTCTCTACAGCACTTTATCCCTTACCCCTTTAGGACTCCAACCGTGAAGGCCAGAGTTGACACAACGCCCAACAATGAAACTTATTGAGCGCAAAGAATTGAGCACTTTCTCTGTCTTTAAGCTTAGGAGCATGCCCTACAAACTGTGAAGAGGACTAACGCTTTGCCTTCTCCATTTCCACCCACAGTGTAAATAACTCTGTGTGTCTGATCACTAACTGGCAAAGGCGTCATTCATCCTTCATGTTACTTATGTGACGTGAAATGTGTTTACTCTGAAATGTATGGTAGATAAAAACAGACGGCAGCCCGAGGCGGGCTGGACAGAGGCTGACAGAGTGTACTTGGTAAATGACACACAAGAGCCCACGGAGAGTTGGAAAGATGGAGAGAATGAGGAGGAGGAGGAGGAGGAGGAGACAGGGATTATAGAGGTGGGGTGCGCCCCAAATGGCACCGTATTCCCTATGTAGTGCGCTACTATTATAGGAAACAGGGTGCCATTTGGGAAGAAAAGATGGACTGTTGTCTGGTATTACATATAACCTCACCGGAAGTGATGAGGGAAGTCAGTACACGTGTCAGGACTTGGCTGTACTGTAATTCAAAACAGGGTGTGTTGTCTTGAAGTGTACACTGACGGGCTGTATTCCAACAGCGTCTCAACCCCTCTTTGTGGAGCCCCTCACTGACTGGGGAACAGTTGTTCACAAGGAAGCCCTGCTCCGTACCCATCGTCTATCACCACATTCACCCGACCCACAGAACCTTATGACCATGACCAATTGAAACATCACATGGGGCCAGAACACCCACTCCAGCACAGGTCAGAGATAAACCTCAGTATTATCCTTGACTGTTATAATAATCAAACATCACATGGGGCCAGAACACCCACTCCAGCACAGGTCAGAGATAAACCTCAGTATTATCCTTGACTGTTATAATAATCAAACATCACATGGGGCCAGAACACCCACTCCAGCACAGGTCAGAGATAAACCTCAGTATTATCCTTGACTGTTATAATAATCAAGGATATATAATCATTGATGTTTATAAGCAAATATATACATATATAAATATCTTATAAGCCTAACATATTATTGTGTGTAGACATGCTGTGTGTGTTTGTGTGTGTGCACGGTGGTTGTGTGTGTGTGTGTGTGTACTGAGTTTATTTACAAGCTCAGGGTAATAGCTGGGGGTACATACCCATTTATGCAAAGGTAAGCTGATTAGATGGGAGAGGACAGCATGGTGGGGGAGATATACTCACACAAACCTACCTCCTTTACACAAACTTCCTCTGCTCTCCCAGCTGCTGGGTCATTCCACCAATCAGGTGTAACTTGGTGAACATAGAGAATTGACAAAAAGAGTAGAAGCAGCTAACCTGATTTGACTGACTATTAGATGTACAATGTCTCTTTTGAGAAATATATCTCAAAAGGGATAGTTTCACCATATTAAAAGGAGAGTTCAGTTCACATAACAGGGTTGGCCTTAATGAGAGACAGGTCTCTTTTTTAAATGAATCACTAATAACATGAAATAAATCATCATCTTCAGAAATGACTTTGTCAAAGTAACAAAAATAAATAGTGATTTAGAATTATAGTGAAAACTTGGAGAAATGTTAGGGTTGAGTGGGTTAAAATCTTCCTTCACTGAACCAAAATATAAATGCAATATGCAACAATTTCTAATATTTCACTAAGATACAGTTCATATAAGGAAATCAGTCAATTTAAATATATTCATTAGGCCCTAATCTATGGATTTCACATGACTGGGAATACAGATATGCATCTGTTGGTCACAGATACCTTTAAAAAAATGCTAGGGGCGTGAATCAGAAAACCAGTCGTATCTGGTGTGACCACCCTTTGCCTCATGCAGTGCAACACATCTCCTTCTCATAGAGTTGATCAGGCTGTTGATTGTGGCCTGTGGAAAGTTATCCTACTCCTCTTCAATGTCTGTGCAAAGTTGCTGGATATTGTCGGGAACTGGAACACACTGTCATACACGTATATCCAGAGAATCCCAAACAGGCTCAATGGGTGACATGTTGGAGTTGGATACAGGTGTCACGATCGTTATAACGAATGTCGGACCAAGGCGAAGGGTACGTAGAGTTCCACATGTTTATTCAGATGAAACTCACAAAAAACAATAAACAGCAAACGAAACGTGCAGCAAATGGCGTGCTCACAGGCAACTAACCAAAAACAAGATCCCACAAAACACAGTGGCGGAAATGGCTGCCTAAATATGATCCCCAATCAGAGACAACGATAAACAGATGCCTCTGATTGGGAATCATACCAGGCCAACATAAACATACAATAACCTAGATAACCCACCCTAGTCACACCCCGTCCTAACCAACATAGAGAATAAAAGGCTCTCTATGGTCAGGGCGTGAAAACAGGCCATGGAAGAGCTGGGAAATGTTCCGCTTCCAGGAATGATGTACAGATCCTTGGGGACATGGGGCCGTGCATTATCATGCTAAAACATGAGGTTATGGCGGCAGATGAATGGCACGACAATGGGCCTCAGGATCTCATCACGGTATCTCTGTGCATTAAAATTGCCATCGATAAAATGCAATTGTGTTCGTTGTCCGTAGCTTATGCCTGCCCATACCATAACCCCACTGCCACCATCGGACACTCAGAAAAATGCTTGCCCACACGACGCCATACGTCTACCATCTGCCCGGTACAGATGAATCCAGGATCCATCCGTGAAGAGCACACTTCTCCAGCGTGCCAGTGGCCAACAAAGGTAAGCATTTTCCCACTGATGTGAGTTATGACGCCAAACTGCAGTCTAATCCAGACCCTGGTGAGGATGACGAGCATGGAGATGAGCTTCCCAGAGATGGTTTCTGACAGTTTGTGCAGAAATTCTTTGGTTGTGCTAACCCACAGTTTCATCAGCTGTCTGGGTGGCTGGTCTCAGACGATCCCGCAGGTGAAGAAGCCGGATGTGAAGATCCTGGGCAGGAATGGTTACACGTGGTCTGTGGTTGTGAGGCCGGTTGGACGTACTACCATATTCTCTAAAATGACACTGGAGGTGGCTTATGATAGAGAAATTAGCATTACATTCTCTGGCAACAGCTCTGGTGGACATTCCTGCACTCAGCATGCCAATTGCATACTCCTTCAAAACTTGAGACATCTGTGGCATTGTGTTTTGTGACAAAACTGCACATTTTAGAGTGGCCTTTTTTTGTCCCCAGCACAAGGTGCACCTGTGTAAGGATCATGCTGTTTAAATACATCCGAGTGAAAGGATTACGTATTAAAGACGCAACATGGCCAAAAGTATGTGAACACCGGCTCGTCAAAAATCTCATTCCAAAATCATGGGCATTTATATGGAGTTGAACCCTCCCCTTTGCTGCTATAACAGCCTCCATCCACTCTTCTGGGATCCTTTCCTTCTGGGAGGCTTTCCACTAATGTTGGAAGTGTTGCAGGGATTCGCTTCCATTCAGCCACACGAGAAATAGGCCTGTCTTGCAGTCGGCATTCCAATTAATCCCAAAGGTGTTTGATGGGGTTGAGGTCAGGGCTCTGTGCAGTCCAGTCAAGTTCTTCCACACCGATTTCAACAAACCATTTCTGTATGGACCTAGCTTTGTGCATGGGGGCATTGTCATGCTGAAACAGGAAAGGGCCTTCCCCAAACGGAATCATCTAGAATGTAATTGTATGATGTTGTGTTAAGATTTCCCGTCACTGGAACTAAGGGGCCAAGCCCGAACCATGAAAAACAGCCCCGGACCATTATCCCTCCTCCACCAAACTTTACAGTTGGCACAATGCATTCGGGCAGGTAACGTTCTCCTGGCACCCGCCAAACCCAGATTTGTCCGTCGGCCTGCCAGAAGGTGAAGTGTGATTCATCACTCCAGAGAACGGTTTCTCCAGTTTCCACTGCTCCAGAGTCCAATGGCGGTGAGCTTTACACCACTCCAGTCGATGCTTGGGATTGCGCCTGGTGATCTTAGGCTTGTATGTGGCTGCTCAGCCATGGAAACCCAATTCATGAAGCTCCCGACGAACAGTTATTTTGCTGACGTTGCCTCCAGAGACAGTTTGTAATTTGGTAGCGGGTGTTGCACCTGAGGACACATGGTTTTTACGCACTATGCGCTTCAGCATTTGGAGGTCCCGTTCTGCACGCTTGTGTGGCCTACCACTTCGCGGTTGAGTCGTTGTTGCTCTTAGACGTTTCCACTTCACAATAACAGCACGTACAGTTGACCAGGGCAGCTCTAGCAGGGCAGACATTTGGCAAACTGACTTGCTGGAAAGTTGGCATCCTATGAAGGTGCCACGCTGAAAGTCACTGAGCTCTTCAGTACGGACCATTCTACTGCCAAAGTTTGTCTATGGAGATTGCATGGCTGTGCCCTCATTTTTATACACCTGTCAGGAACGGTTGTGGATGAAATAGCTGAATGCGTGTCCACATACTTTTGGCCATGTAGTGTATTAGGTGGTATGAAATACTAAAGCTTATATGTATGACTGTATAAAGTGGAGCTCATATTCAGCATATACTGCACCTTGCCTCTGTAAGTAGTGAGATAGATACGCGCAGCCGCGTTGGCCTCCAGTACTCTACTAGTCAGTAGTTACAAAGTAGTATATTTAGCTGTCTGATCATTGTTATGTGTGCAAAATCAATTACGTGTCTAAATAGGTCATTTACAGCCCAGCAGTCAGTTGTGTGTGTGTGCGTCTGTGTGCGTGCGTGTGGGTGCGTGTGTGTTCGTGTGTGTGTGCGTGTGTGTTCGTGTGTGTGTGCGTGTGTGTGTGTGCGTGTGTGAAACAGTTCATCCCAACTGAGTGATGAAAAACCATCCGGTCGTAACGCACCGCACGACAAGTAGCCTATACCGTAGCCTACAATGGGTTTGGATGCGTTGTAACTTTTTTTAGGGCTCTCCGGTGATAACAATAGTAGGTTTTATTTTTCATGTTTGTATAACCTGTTTATATATATATACTTACTACCTCGTGAATAAAACACACGGGCGCGTGAGGTTGCGCCGGAGGTGGGGGCGGGACAACCGAAGTTCTCAATGTCGGAGAGCGCGCGCTGACATCAACCTCCCCACGCGCAGCGCCCAGAAAAACATCGCTCTAAATTTTACCAATCAACTCCTGCAGTCTGTTTACCAAATTGTCCTACTTTTTTTATATACGAGACATTCCCAGAGCACCGAGGTGTAGATGAATCCTTCCGGAATAGTCACCGTGGTGCTTCTGCTGGTGGTCCTGACAGCGCAAGGTAAGATAAGCTTTATGAAGACGTGGGGATGTCGGAGAGTTTGGGGAGAGCGGAACCAACTCGCAACAGAAGAGAGCTGAGCGCTACTGCAGACTTCGCATAGTATAATATAGGCTATTCAGTACACAGATACATCGATTGTTTATCCTATTTATGCGTGTTCTGTCTTGTTGTAAACAGTTGAAGTTGTTGTTGGGGTTTTCTTTCTGATTGTGCGACGCACTAGAAACCCCGTCTTTCAATCCGCAGCATGTCCCATAGGAAACATCTCCCGACAGAAATGCACGGAATACATTGTAAAGATGGCTGTGTTGGCATGTTTTATCTTTTCAAACGAAGTAATTGTCTTTGCGTGCGATTCTGTGGTAGCCTAACTTGGAGAATAAACTGAAACCTCATAAATATATATTTTGTTATAGGCTACAAAAGTTGGGCAAAAACGCAACGCGATCTATTCAGATAAACATAATATAACGGTATGCGAAGGCTACGGATCGTCGTCCCAGGGGATGAGCTGTGCTGGTGACACGTCACATCATTAATATACTATACAGTAGGCCAACGTCAGCCCTCTAACTACCATAGACAACCCATCCGCACCGCGCGCATTCACGCGTTATGTTTCCAAACCGAACTAAGTTGCACGTAGTCGACCCTAGCCTTGAACATTGTGCATCATACACACGGGTTTGTCTATACCTGAGTTAAATATAACGGTCCATGTCAGAGCTGTGGTTGAACTCACACGTGCATGTAATCTGGACTGTTTGGGGTGAGGTACTCCTACATCTCATTTGATCTCTCTGCATTCCATCGGTCTATGTCTGTTCTGTTCTCTTCTACTGTAACTTTGTTGTTCCATCGTGTTCTGCTGTTCTGTTGAGTCATTCTGCTGTTCCACTCTGTTCTCTTCTGTCCCGTACCACGGCGTTCTGTCCTTTGTTCTCATCTCGGTGCCCAGGTCTGGTTCTGGTTCTATCCATCTCTCAATATGTTGTTTGTGTGTCTTTCTCTCTCCGTGTGTGTGTAAGACGCTTCCTGTAAGGCCCTCATCCTCGTGTGTTGGTTAAGGGCGTTCTGAACCTGTGTGTGTCTGTTCCCGAACCGGCTCCCTGCAGACTTCCCAGGGGAAAGTGCTTTACAGTCCCACCAAGGATATTTATAATTAACTCAAGATACCGTAGTTCATCTGTGTCTTTTACAGTGGGAGCAAATGACGTATAGTGGGCAGAACAAGCAAGGAGATGGACAAAGCCAAGCTCAAGCTTGCGAGATCCTATTGGCGCGTTGTAGCATGTATTTGCGTAGTGGGCTTGTGCATTCGACCTTGCACTCCTAAACAACGCAATATTTTGACATTTTGGCAAAGCTTCAAGTCTATAAAACTTAGTGCAGTGTGTTTGTAACAGATTCTAGTTTGGGGAACATAAAAATGCATTGAGATCAGATGTTTCATCAAAAGAATGTGTAGAATGTCGGACCAGTTTTACCTAGTTCCATCCTCTCCCACTAACAGTGACTGGACTTCCTCTCACTACCATATTTGGTGATGAGAAAACGTTCTAAACGGATGCTTCAGCTTTATAGCCCCTGTGGCTTGTCTGGGTTTCCCCTTCTGTCTGTGGTCCCACTGTAGCAGCCTGTGAGAGACTGGGACTCACAACTCTCTCTAGCGAGACGGGCGGGCGCAAGCCAGATATGGTGTTATTATAAACTGTGCCAAGTGGTTTACGGTAATATACTGTTTCTAGGCTATCCACCTGGCATCAGATTATCCAGATTACACTCTTACAAAGAAGGTGCTCGAAACTGAAAGGGTTATTCGGCTGTCCCTATAGGAGAACCCTTTGAAAATAATCAAATACTCCTGCTTTTACTTTTAGATACACTCTTAGAAAAAGGTTCTGAAAGGGTTCTTCAGCTGTCCCCATAGGAGAACCCTTTTTGCTTCCAGGTAGAACCCACTGTGGAAAGGGTTCTACATGGAACCCAACAGGGTTATCCTATGGGGACAGCTGAAGAGCCCCTTTGGAAGAGTGTAAATACGAGTAAAAGTAGGAGAAAATGAGTAGGTTTTCATCTTGAGTGCTGTATGGGTGACTTGTGCTGTTTGACATTAACATGGACACCTACCTCTCCCCTCCTCTCTCTCTCTTCCTCTCCCCTCTGACTACCTCTCCCCTCCTCTCTCTCTCTTCCTCTCCCCTCTGACTACCTCTCCCCTCCTCTCTCTCTTTACCTCTCTCCTACCCTCTCTCTCTTTCTCCCCCCTCTGCCTACCTCTCCCCTCCTCTCTCTCTCTCCCCCCGCACCCTACCTCTCCCCTCCTCTCTCTCTTCCTCTCCCCTCCTCTCCCCTCCTCTCTCTCTCTTCCTCCCCACTCTGCCTACCTCTCCTCTCTCTCTTCCTCCCCCTCTGCCTACCTCTCCTCTCTCTTCCTCTCCCCTCTGTCTACCTCTCCCCTCCTCCCTCTGCCTACCTCTCTTCTGACTACCTCTCCCCTTCTCTCTCTCTTCCTCCCCCCTCTGCCTACCTCTCCCCTCCTCTCTCTCTCTTCCTCCCCCTCTGCCTACCTCTCCCCTCCTCTCTCTCTTCCCCCCCCCCCTCTGCCTACCTCTCCCCTCCTCTCTCTCTCTTCCTCCCCCTCTGCCTACCTCTCCCCTCCTCTCTCTCTCTTCCTCCCCCCTCGGCCTACCTCTCCCCTCCTCTCTCTCTCTTCCTCCCCCCTCGGCCTACCTCTCCCCTCCTCTCTCTCTTTCCCCCCCCCTCTGCCTACCTCTCCCCTCCTCTCTCTCTTCCTCCCCCTCTGCCTACCTCTCCCCTCCTCTCTCTCTCTTCCTCCCCCCTCGGCCTACCTCTCCCCTCCTTTCTCTCTTCCTTCCTCTCTGCCTCCCCCTTGTCCCCTCCACCCAGGCGGAGTGGTGAATGTGTGGGCTTTGTCTCAGTCAGGGCTGTATCCTGGTCAATGTGTAGATTAGAGTGTTCATGACAGTACACCTCTCAGAGGGGGTCCATCCAGCCTCCCATACTGAGGCATTACAACAGGTATTGTCTCCTCTGTAACAGAGGAATTGCTGATCCTGCGGTCAATGGATTTGAGGTATATATCGTGAGGGACAGAGGCTGGATGAGGGAATTTGGAAGTAAGGAATGACAGATAGGCAGAAAGAGGTAGTCAGAGTTATGTGTATTCACAATATTCAACGTGTGTTTTATAAAGAGTCTACTCCCAAAGTCCTACTTCTGGTCTTACTAAACTCAACCCTCAGTCTATGCCTTATCTCTGTGCCTAGACTGAAATTGAAGCCTAGTAAAGCCTATGGGCCTATTGCAACCATTGTTGGATATATTATCTCCAGGTGATTTCTCGTCGAACTATCAATACCCGCTAAAATCACACCGCATAGATGATCTCAATTGCTTCCAAAAGTTCCGGCTCCCTAAAAGCCAAGCTAAGTATGAGGTCGGTCCTGCTTTCTCCCCAAATTTTCCAAGACATGTTTGCCCTCTACAGAGTATCTTCTTCGGAGGAAATAAACTTAGTAATCGAGCAGACTAAGGAGTGATGTTGTTAGTCATTCAGTACAACGGAAATAAAGTTATTTCTCAGGAATTAAATCATTTTTGGTATTTTAGAGTATTAGGTATGAACTATTTTAGATGAATTACCAGCCTTGTGTTTCTCAATGTTCCTGATAGATCGATATTAAATAAAGCCGAAGTTTATTGGTCGCATACACAGTTTAGCAGATGCTATAACAGGTGCAGCAAAATGCTTGTGTTTCTAGCTCCTAACAGTGCAGTAACATTTCAAACAAGTAAACAAATAATAAATATTCAAAAACTAGAAACAAGAAATCAAGAATGTCAGAATGAATCCAATTAACGACCCAAATAACACTATCATTGATCTAAATGCAAGCTATGCATATAAAGACCAACATACAGTGTTCAGACCCCTTGACTTTTTCCAAATGTTGTTACGTTACAGCCTTATTCTAAAATGTATTACATCGTTTCCCCCCTCATCAATCTACACACAATACCCCATAATGACAAAGCAATAACAGGTTTCTAGAAATGTTTGCAAATGTATTAATAATAAAACCACGAAATGTTACATTTACATAAGTATTCAGACCATTTATTCAGTACTTTGTTGATGCACCTTTGGCAGTGATTGCAGCCTCAAGTCCTCTTGGGTATGACGCTACAAGCTTGGCACACCTGTATTTGGGGAGTTTCTCCCATTCTTCTCTGCAGATCCTCTAAAGCTCTGCCAGATTGGATGGGGAGCGTCGCTGCACAGCTATTTTCAGGTCTCTCCAGAGATGTTTGATCAGGTTCATGTTCGGGCTCTGGCTGGGCCATCCAGAGACTAGTCCCGAAGCTACTCCAGTGTTGTCTTGGCTGTCTGCTTAGAATCGTTGTCCTGTTGGAAGGTGAATCTTTGCCCCAGTCTGAGGTCCTGAGCGCTCTGGAGCAGGTTTTCATCAAGGATCTCTGTACTTTGCGCTGTTCATCTTTCCCTTGATCCTGACTAGTCTCCCAGTTTCTGCTACTGAAAAACATCCCTACAGCATGATGCTGCCACCACCATGCTTCACCGTATGGATGGTGCCAGGCTTCTTCCAGACGTGACACTTGGCATTCAGGCCAAAGAGTTCAATCTTGGTTTCATCAGACCAGAGAATCGTGTTTCTCATGTCTGAGAGTTCTTTAGTTCTTTAGGTGCCTTTGGCTCTCATGTGCTTTTTTTCTGTCTGGCCACTCTACCATAAAGGCCTGATTGGTGGAGTGCTGCAGAGATGGTTGTCCTGGAAGGTTCTTCCATCTCCACAGAGGAACTCTGAAGCTGTCAGAGTGACCATCGGGTTCTTTCTCCCCCAATTGTTGAATTTGGCCGGGCGGCCAGCTCCAAGAAGAGTCTTGGTGGTTCCAAATTTCTTCCATTTAAGAATTATGGAGGCCACTGTGTTCTTGGGGACCTCAATGCTGCAGAAATGTTTTGGTACCCTTCCCCAGATCTGTACCTCGACACAATCCTGTCTCGGAGCTCTAGGGACAATCCCTTTGTCCTCATGGCTTGGTTTTTGCTCTGACATGCACTGTCAACTGTTGGACCTCATATAGTCATGTGTGTTCCTTTCCAAATCATGTCCAATCAATTGAATTTACCACAGGTGGACTCCAATCAAGTTGTAGAAACATCTCAAGGATGATCAATGTAAACAGGATGCATCTGAGCTCAATTTCAAGTCTCATAGTAAAGGGTCTGAATACTTATGTAAATAAGGTTTTTGTATTTATTTTTAATACATTTGCAAACATTTCTAAAAACATATTTTTGCTTTATCATTCCAGGGTATTGTGTGCAGAGTGATGAGGAAATCATGTATTTAATCCATTTTAGAATAAGGCTGTAATGTAACAAAATGTGGAAAAAGTCAAGGGGTCTGAATACTTTCTGAATGCACTGTATGTAGTTAGAATGATATATACAGCAGTAGATTTATTACCATGAAGAATCCAGCAGGTAACTATGTGGTGGGTATAAATAGTGTAACAAAAATGGAATGTACATTAGTATATATCATAGAATGAGCTATATGAGAATACACTATATGAATAACCAATGTGAATAACTGTAGGAAATGTCAAGGGAAGTGTTTAATGTCTCTATTTACATGGAACAGCAGTGTTGGCTGTGTGTGTGTGTGTGTGTGTGTGTCTGGAATTAATCCGTCTGGAATTAAACTCGCTTGACACGGTAACATGAGATCAACTGATCTGCTGGTTTATCCTTGTGGGTTTTTGGTTGCTAGCAAGTTTTGTCTTAACACGCAGGTGCATGCAATCTCCCGTTAGTAGTATTTTAAGCAGTACAGTGCCTATACACAGATGCAAGTTCTGCCTGTTGGTTCCAATGGGCCAAATCAAATAGCTTCATCTTCACCAACCCTTCTCCAAACCCTTACATCCAGCCCCAGTCTTATGTCTGGACACTTGCAAAGCAGTGCTGCGCTTCTCAGTGGTGCCTCTCCCACAACCCCTACAGTAAAACTGCCGCCCAATTTGCCTTTTCATGGTGTGTGTGTGTCTACGTGTGTTTGTGTGTGCGTTTATGTGTGTGTGTGTATTAGCGACCCTTTGGTCTAAGACACACGCACACACATGCACACACACGTACACACGCAGACACACACACACAGGCAATGTTAAGTGGACCAACGGTTAAATCTCATTCATATTGTGCAAATGTCCTTTCTAGTTGTACTGTGGCCAACATTAGCAGCCATGCATTTAGCTAAGTGGCCAATACTGGCCTCGGTGCTTATAGACACAGCATGCCTTTATGGATGTTAGTTCAGTTCACTCCACATCCAGAATGTTTAGTATGTTCGGAGAAACTCAACCTCGACCTCCACTCCTAATTGCATCACCGCGACTTGGCTGCATACGTACATTTATGAATCATGATGCATACGCCACTGTGTATTCAACTCAACAATACTCACTGCGTGTGTTCATGTTACACACATTTAAGGAATCTGTAGATGCTGTTGTGTGTGGGCAGTTCAGACTATCCAGATTACACTCCTAGAAAAAAAAATGCTATCTAGAACCTGAAAGGGATTCTTCGGCTGTCCCCATAGGAGTACCCTTTGAAGAACCCTTTTTGGTTACAGGTGGAACCCTTCCCACTGAGGGTTCTACATGGAAGTCAAAAGGGTTCTTCCTGGAACCAAAAAGAGTTATCTTATGGGGACAGCGAACCCTTTTGGAACCCTTTTTCTCTAAGAGTGTACGTCTCCTGTGGAATCCCATCCAAGTAAACCGACGTGCCCGTGTCTCTGAGTGTGTGTGTCCCTGGCGTGGGGCAGTTGGAGTGTGAGAGGTTCAGTGAAAATGTTTTGGGACAGGAAATGGCATTTTTGTTGTTGTCAGAGATATGCTATAAACTCCCGGTGACCTCAGTTAGCAGGGTTACTAAATAGTTGGCTAGCAGACATTAGCATCAGCTCCTCACTGTGACATTCTGCATGCAACAGGGATCAGTATGAGGAGTATGGTATATAGGAGGGTGGATGGACAGAGAGGCCACACGCGTGAATGTGCGCACGCACGTTTGCTGAGACACACACGCAGGCGCACACTATGCTCGATTGGATGGTCACACATCCACTAGTCACACTCATTCTCTAGTGAATCATAAAGCATGTCCCAGACAGACCCAATGTAACACTCTGAAGACAACAAACGCTATCTCCTCTCTTCTTTCTCTCTCTCTCTCCCTCTGTCTTTCTCCCATCCCCTCCCTCTCACTCTCTCTCTCACAAACGCACGCACAAACACGCACACTCACTCGCGCACTCATTCGTGCACGCCTGCTCACAAGTGCACACACACACACACACACACACACACACACACACACACACACACACACACACACACACACACACACACACACACACACACACACACACACACACACACACACACACACACACACACACACACACACACACACAAACTCTCTCTCTCTCTCTCAGACCAGTCAGAGCCTTCAGCTTATTATTGGACGTAATTAGTTCCTTGGGAGCGTGCAATATGCAGTCTCATGCCTCGTGGTCGATCATTGTCAAGCGCTCTCTTGATCAAAGGGCTCTCAGCCAATGAGGCTTCAGGTCTCTGGAGCTCTCTGCTCTGTTAACACATTGTTGAACACTGTTTGGCTTCTTAACTGCAAATCTATGTGCCCCGTTTGAACGGACCTCTATGTGTCCGCTTAGTGTTTTCTAAGAGCTGCCTCTGAGGGTTATTCTTAGTTTATCTGGACTGAGATTCGGGAAGAAGAGTTGGTGAATTGGTAGGAGGACCCAAGTCCTCGTGCTCTTCCTCAATCATATCTACACTTCTGTTTCTGAGTGTTTCTGTTTCCATACAGCACACAAACACACACAAACACACACCCTTGCGTCTTGACTGAGCCACGTTTAATAGGAAGGCTGCCCGTTTCTATCACAGTGATTTTTACCAGAAGTTAACAAGTGAGAGGCTATGTAAGAAACCTTCCAATCTACACAGAGATTAAGGAAGAAGGATGAAGGGGAGGGGGGGGGGGGGGAGAAGCGGAGGAAATATATTAATTTTATTGTTCAGTGCGAACAAAAGGTCCAATTAATGAACAGATTATAATTTCCCTCGTTTCCCCTACCCAATTAGGGACTTAAACGAGGTTCTCAGAGCGCAGCCAATCAGGGACCAGTGCTGTGTTTTAACGTCGGCAGGTAGCGAAAGCAGAAATTACAGCCGTCCACTTTGCTCTCTCTGGAGAGCGGCTTTTTCATTAAGCTCTAAGACTCGGCAGCGCTCGGCGCCGCTTCAAGTGACCTCAGGAAACTTCGTGACCGTACAAACTTCTTCAGAGTTTATTACTTTTACATGGAGCTTTAGGGACTGGCTGCTGTGGAAAATGTTCGAAGTTTTGAGGAGACGTTTGAGCCACATTTAGCCACATTTGACATTTGAGCCTATTTTCATTTTGGTCGTTTAGCAGATGCTCTTATCTAGAGTGACTTACAGTCATTGTATTCACCTAAGCTAGATAAAACGGTCACATAGCTTTTGCTAACTCCATTGTCAAGCCAAACATGTTTTGTAAGACAACCTCCATAAGGAGTTGGCAATGGTGAGAGAGAATATATATGCTTGGCATATATAAAAATGCATTAAAAAACCATTAAGTGATCTGTTAATGGACATAGGCACGAGGACTGTATGACCTAAAAGGACGGAATAGATCTTGAGTAAAAATGACATCAGTGAGACGACTCATGTTGAAATTCTACTCATCATGTTACTGTTGAGCACACCAGAGTCACATTGGCCAAAGAGAAATCCCCAAGTCATCTGCTACCGTCTTCAACATCCTTTCAAGATGTACAAGATGACAAGACAGTTTTGAGCCAGGTCATGTTTGAAGGATTGTGTGTTGTGTATCCGAATTTCAGGCCCGTGTGTGTGTGATAATGTACGGCAGATGTTGAGTGGTACACTATATATATAAATGTTTGTTGACACCCCTTCAATTGAGTGGATTCGGCTATTTCAGCCACACCCGTTGCTGACAGGTGTATAAAATCGAGTACACCGCCATGCAATCTCCATAGACAAACATTGGCAGTAGGGTGGCCTTACTGAAGAGCTCAGTGACTTTCAACGTGGCACCATCATAGGATGCCACCTTTCCCAACAAGTCAGTTCATCAAATTTCTGCCCTGCTAGAGCTGCCCCGAGAGAAGAGAGAGACTGGTGATCTTTCAAAGGCTGTGTTCAATTAACCATGAGAGAGATGGACGGAAAGGAAGGAGAGAGAGAGGGAAAAGAATGAAGGAAGAGAGTGGGTGGGCAAGAAGAGGAAATTGAGAAGAAGAGAGTAAGAGTGAAGGTCAGAGAGAGAGAGAGAGAGAGGGGGGAATTAAGAGACTGGTGTCCTTTGAAGCCGGGGCCGAGGCGGGGGTGGAGAGGGGCGGAGGGATGTCCCAAGTGAGGCATGATTTTCTGCTCGGACAGGCGTGGGCTCCATGCATCTTCCCGGCAGCCAAGTCACCAGCGGGGGAGTTTTTTTTGCAGGTCACTAAATGACCTTCAGTCCTATTTTGCAGGTACACTCAGAATTTAATAGAGTCGGGTAGACAACACACGCACGCACGCACACACACACACACACACACACACACACACACACACACACACACACACACACACACACACACACACACACACACACACACACACACACACTGCGTTCCAGTCTGGTGGGATTTACTAAAAGCTTCCACTTGCCTTCCTACGTAGAAACAGCTCCAATGTGAGACTCTTCACACACCATAGTTCAATCAGCCACAACCTTCTAGTTTCTCTCCATCCGCAGCAAAGAGCCATTGATTAAAACCTTAATGTGGACAAAGTGATGAAAAACTCATGTTCACCTCAAAGTCCTCTTCGTTAAAGCCTGACAAGGGAGAATCTCTTTATGGTAATGATTTTAAAAGCCACCCTACTATTTTGTAGAAGGACTGCTCCGGTGAAGATTATCTTTGTCCTCTCCTCTCCTCTCCTCCCTCTCTCTCTCTCTCTCTCTCTCTCTCTCTCTCTCTCTCTCTCTCTCTCTCTCTCTCTCTCTCTCTCTCTCTCACTCTCACTCTCACTCCCTCCCCCCTCTCCTCTCAGGCTGTCTGTCGTCTAAGGGGGAAGACAGGCTGTTCAGGAATTTATTCAGGCGATACAACCAGTTCATCAGACCCGTGGAGAATGTCTCTGACCCTGTCACCGTGGAGTTTGAGGTCTCCATATCCCAGCTGGTCAAAGTGGTGAGACTCACGACTCATTATTGCATCATTACTGGAGCAAATAAGGACATCACTTTGCCTATTTATTTGACCTAATTACTTACAGGCTATGACATCATGTACATTTTCTTTCAATCTCTTGTCAGGATGAAGTCAATCAGATTATGGAGACCAATTTATGGCTGAGACATGTAAGTCAAGTTATCTGATATCAGAAGTTCAGTCTATACCCCTTAGTACCCCAGTTGAAGCACTGTTAAATGTTTTGTTGCAGGTCTGGAATGACTACAAACTGAAATGGGTTCCCATCGAGTATGACGGACTTGAGTTCATTCGTGTGCCCTCCAATAAGATATGGAGGCCGGACATCGTCCTCTACAACAAGTGAGCTCAATCTCTTAACTCTGTAGGTTATTTTGCAGGGGCACAACAATCACTGGGGACGGGTGGGGGATGGACGGACGGGGGCATTTTGGTCCCCACCAGTTTTATAATTGTAATGTGATAGAAAACGAGGCAACGGTGTGCTTTAGGACCATGCAGATGCCTCCAAGTGGTCAGGTAGGCTGTTTGTAGTGTTTATTTAACTGGATTAAAATAAATATTAATAATATTAACTATGCACCCCCCCACTTCTAAAATCAAAGTTGAGCTCATGTTATTATGTTCTCTTGTTGCTTTTTAGCCATCAGTGCTAAATACTAGGCTAACCATCACCCATTATCTCCTCTCCAGTTGTGGGGTTGTTTTTTTTGCCTTCGCTGCTACATGCTATGCTAACCATCAACCATTTTCTCCTCTTCAGTTTTTTTTTTACCATCAGTGCTAAATGCTACGCTATCATATCTCACCTCTCTTCAGTGCTGTGGGAGATTTCCTGGTTGAGGACAAGACCAAAGCTCTACTGAAGTTTGACGGCACCATCACCTGGATCCCCCCCGCCATCTTTAAATCCTCCTGCCCCATGGACATCACCTACTTCCCCTTCGACTACCAAAACTGCTCCATGAAGTTTGGCTCCTGGACCTACGACAAGGCCAAGATTGACCTAGTGCTCATAGGGTCAAAGGTCAGTAATCCCACTGGTTAGTTAGTTTACTAACTCGTTTTCTAGCTAGTTAGCCACATTAAATTAATGGGTTATATTTGTTGGCTAATTCAATGTGGCTTTATGGTTTTCTTAGTCAATTTCAACCGTAATTACTTCCTGGTGTTTTTTATGACGTAATCTCAGTCAAAGCCCTCTTTATCTCCTTCTAGGATAGAAGTCCTTTGGCTCTGCTTTATGGTTGACATACTATTATCTCCCCATAGGTGAACCTCAAGGACTTCTGGGAGAGTGGCGAGTGGGAGATCATCGACGCGCCGGGCTACAAGCACGACATCAAGTACAACTGCTGTGAGGAGATCTACCCAGACATCACCTACTCTTTCTACATCAGACGCCTGCCTCTCTTCTACACCATCAACCTCATCATCCCCTGTCTCCTCATCTCCTTCCTCACCGTCCTCGTCTTCTACCTCCCCTCTGACTGTGGAGAGAAGGTGACCCTCTGTATCTCTGTCCTCCTGTCCCTCACTGTGTTCCTCCTGGTCATCACTGAGACCATCCCGTCTACATCTCTGGTCATCCCTCTCATCGGGGAGTACCTCCTCTTCACCATGATCTTCGTCACCCTCTCCATCGTCATCACCGTGTTTGTGCTGAACGTCCACTACCGTACGCCTATGACCCACACCATGCCGGCCTGGGTCCGGTCTGTGTTCCTGGGGTTGCTGCCCAAGGTGCTGCTCATGAGGAGGCCTGTAGACCAGGGCTGCCCCTCCTCCTTGGGGAGTGGGAGAGGAGACGGAACAGGAGGTGGGAGTATTGGAGATGGGGGTGTAGGAGGAGGAGCGAGAGGAACGGGGAAGAAGAGGAAGAACAGCATTGGGGGAGGAATAGGGGGCGGGTGTGTGCAGGTGGACGGGGGTGCGGTCACCGCTGAAACAGGGCAGGCGGGGGAGATGAACTGTGTGGAGTACGGCGAAGTGCAGAACAAGCCGAATTTAGCATGTAAGGGGAAAGAGGTGCCCATCCCCACCATACCCCCGGTGGTGCCCCCTCCTGCCCCCTCTGATCCGGACCTATCCAAACTGCCCCGAGCGCTCAGCAGCCCGCCCAAAGTCCAAGCAGTGGTGGCCTTCTCCGTGGTGTCACCAGAGATCAAACAGGCCATCGAGAGTGTCAAGTACATCGCTGAGAACATGAGAACACGCAACAAGGCCAAAGAGGTAGGACGCTTTTACATTGTTTTACAGAGTTAAATTCTCTTCCTTGTGGTTATTACATCATTACCTGTTCTTTAAATTTGGTCCATTTTTATTTAACATTTATTTAACTAGGCAAGCCAATTAAGAAGAAATTCTTATTTACAATGATGGCCTACCAAGAGGCAAAGAGCCTCCTGCGGGGACGGGGGCTGGGATAAAACATTTAAAAGTAGGGCAACACACACATTACGACAAGAGAGACACCACTACACTACATAAAGAGAGTCCTAAGACAACAACACAGCATGGCAGCAACACAACATGAAAACAACACGGTAGCAGCACAACATGGTAGCAGCACAACATGGCAGCAGTACAACTTGGTAGCAACACAAACATGGTACGAACAGGTAGAGACAACGATATGTCACTCGAAGCAGCCACAAGTGTCAGTAAGAGTGTCCATGATTGAGTCTTTGAATGTAGAGATGGAGATAAAACTGTCCAGCTCGACTGTGTTTTGCAGCTCTTTCCAGTCACTAGCTGCAGCAAACTGAAAAGAGGAAATTCCCAGGGATGTGTGTGCTTTGGCGACCTAACAGGATTCTTCTTACCGAACCACATGGAGGTGTTCAGAACAAGGTTAAGGGCAGAGAAAGCTTGTTGGACACTAAGAAAGATTTGTTGTAGAGCATTTAACACAAAATCCAGGGAGGGGCCAGCTGAGCATAAGACTGTATCATCTGCATATAAATGGATGAGAGAGCCTCCTATTGCCTGAGCTATGTTGTTGATGTAATTTGAGAAGAGTGTGGGACCTAGGATCAAGCCTTGGGGTGCTCCTTTGGTGACAGGCAGTGGCTGAGAAAGCAGGTGTCCTGACTTCATACACTGCAGACTTTGAGAGAAGTAGTTAGCAAACCAGGCCAAACACCCGTCAGAGACACCAATAGTCTTTAGCCACCCAAAAGCTTTGGCAGCACACCATTGCTTAGAATCAAGGGCAGCGGTGACATCATTTAGGACCTTTAAGGTTGCAGTGACACATCCACAACCTGAGCAGAAACCAGATTGCATACCAGAGAGAATACTATAGACATCAAGAAAGCCAGTCAAGTTTTTCCAACACTTTTGATATACAGGGCAAGATAGAAATGGACCTATAACAGCTTGATGCACCATGGCTCCCTTCCAAGCACTGGGAACCTCCTCAGAGAGGAGAGGCAGAGTTAAAAAGGCCAGAGATAGGGGCTGCAACCTTAAAGAAGAAAGGAAATAAAGCATCTGACCCAGATGTTTTTTGGGGGTCAAGTTTAAGGAGCTCCTTTAGGGCCTCAGACTCAGTGACCACCTGTAGGGAGAAGCTGTGTAGCGGGCAGGGGGGAAAGAGGGAGGAGCATCAGGGCTAGTCGCATTAGAAGGGGTGGGAGATGAGGAAGTGTTGGACGGGCAAGGAGGCATGGCTGAGCCAAATATAAATCCTGACTTAATGAAGTGGTAATTAAAGAACTCAGCCATACGCTCCTTGTCAATAACAACCACATCATCAACATTAAGGGACATGGGCAGCTGTGAGGAGGAGGGTTTATTCTCCAGGTCTTTCACCGTTTTACAGAACTTCTTGGGGTTAGACCCACAGAGAGAGAACTGCTTCTTAAAGTAACTCACTTTTGCCCTCTGGACAGCCTGAGTGCACTTATTTCTCATTTCCCTGAACGATAGCTCATAAACCTGAATATGTGTGTGCCGAGCCATTCATCTAATGGTGTCCTTGAGGTGGACTAACTCTGCCAGATCACGGTCGAACAGAAAGGTCATTATAGAAAACAACAGACTGATACCTATCAGGATTATTTGTGAGGATAACATCAAGGAGAGTAGCTTTTTCTGGGTGTTTGGAGTTTTACTTTGTGGGATTATTAATAATCTGGGAGAGATTTAGGGAGTCCCATTGTTTTTAGACTTGGTTAGGTGGTTTTAAGCATTTCCCAGTTTAGGTCACCTAGCAGGACAAATTCAGACTTAGTGTAAGGGGCCAGGAGAGAGTTTAGGGCAGGTAGGGTACAGGCCGGTGCTGATGGTGGACGATAACACCCAGCAACAGTCAACAAAGAGCTATTTAAAAGCTTAATGCTTAAAGCCAGAAAATCTAATAGACTTGGTGGAGACAACCGAGCACTGAAGGTGCTCCTTGGTAAAGATTGCTACTCCACCACCTTTGGAAGATCTGTCTTGCCGAAAAAGCTTATAACCAGAAGGTTTAACATCAGTGTTCAGAACACTCTGTGGCAGGGGTACCTGTACCAGACAGCAGGAGACAAGCCAGAGCAGACAGGGAGCAGATCACCAGGTGGGAACCAAGGAGCAGTGTAGCAGCCAATGGGAGAAGCTTTTGTTGGGAAGCTGAGTAGGAGAGGTGGTGTTCAACCTTACCAGACAGGTGCATGCTGAAGCAGGTAAAAAAAAGTCCAACGCGAAAAGCTGAACGAAAAACATTGGGCGAAAACAAAACCAAGATGCCGGTAAAAACGCTAAATTCCAAAGCCAGATCGAACAGCAAATAAAGTTATTGATTATTACCTCGTTATTAGATTTATCTGTTCTTCAGCTATTGGTTATTACATAGTTATTACAGAGTTACCTGTTCTTCAATTATTGCTATTACATAGTTATTACAGAGTTATCTGTTCTTCAGTTATTGGTTATTACCAAGTTATTACACAGTAACTACAGAGAAATGCTATGCAGTGTAAAATGACCCAGCAAGGATCTTCAGGAGAGAATTCTCTGCTGTGACCAAGTGAATGCTTGATTTTGGAAGAAGCTAACCACTTAGCTAGATAGCTAACCAAATGTACAACTACAGAGCATTTAACACATTTTAGACAGTTAACTGAATAGTTGTGACTTCCATACTGTAACTAGATCACCTGGCGCACGCTGCACAACAGTGAGTGACTCACAGGTGAGTGCAATGAAGCACTGATGAGCGTGACGAGGGAAGCAGGTGTGCGTAGTGCTGGGCAGCCTGGCGCCCTCGAGCGCCAGGGAGGGAGAGCGGGAGCAGGCGTGACACAAACAGACCCAACTGAGGCAGTGTATTCTCTGATAGAGAGCCTCCATGGGGAGTTAGTTCTGGTTTCAACCTGGTTTCATCTAAACTGTTAAACCCTTTGTACATGGAGTGTAAAGCTGTTTGTGAGAAAAGCTTTAGTACTCTCACTCTCAATTTCAACTTCAACTGAAGGGGTTCATTGGCATGAGAAACATATGTTTACATTGCCATGGCAAGTGAAATATATAATAAACAAAAGTGAAATAAACAATAGAAATGAACAGTAAATATTACACTCACAGAAGTTCCAAAAGAATAAAGACATTACAAATGTCATATTATGTATATATACAGTGTTGTAACGATGTGCAAATGGTTAAAGTACAAAAGGGAAAATAAATAAACACAAATATAGGTTGTATTTACAATGGTGTTTGTTCTTCACTGGTTGCCCTTTTTTTGTGGTAACAGGTCACACATCTTGCTGCTGTGATGTCACACTGGTATTTCACCCAGTAGATATGGGAGTTCATCAAAATTGGGTTTGTTTTCATATTCTTTGTGGGTCTGTATAATCTGAAGGAAATATGTGTCTCTAATATGGTCATACATTTTCTTAGTAAGGCCTGAGTTCAGTATTGAAATGATGCACACAGAATAGCCGTACACCCAATGGCATTACCACAGCAGGTTGCTTCAGGAAAGAACACACGCCTGGAACACACATGCATGTCAAGTAACACACATACCTGGCCTGACCCAGTATATACGCTATAGGGGCTCAAGGAATACTGGTCCTTTTCTCTCTCTCTGTCTCCCTCGGTCTGTCCCGTTCTCTTGTGGAATGCACATCGTGGTGAGTGTCGACATCTTATGGTAGTCCTCGCAGCCTTTTCAGGAAGGTCAATGATGTGTTTTCACAATAAGTCGAAGGCAAAGAGAGAGGAGAGAGAGAGTGCATTTATTAATACCCTTTTGAACCTTCAACCCTTTCCTCAGATCACTTTCCTTCTTTGTCTTACGATATTTCCAATAGACTTCTATGACCTGTGTGCTTCCCTGTCTTCTGATGAGCTCCTTCTCCCCCTCTCTATTCTCTCCTCTCTCTCTCTCTCTCTCTCTCTCTCTCTCTCTCTCTCTCTCTCTCTCTCTATTCTCTCTCTCTCTCTATCTCTCCTCTCTCTCTTCCTCTCTCTCTCTCTCTCTCTCTTCTCTCTATTCTCTTTCTCTCTCTCTCTTCTCTCTCTCTCTATATATATATTCTCTCTCTTTCTCTCTCTATTCTCTCTCTCTCTCTCTATTCTCTCTATATATATACTCTCTCTATTCTCTATTCTCTCTCTCTATTCTCTCTCTATATATATACTCTCTATATTCTCTGTCTCTCTCTCTCTATTCTCTCCTCTCTCTCTCTATTCTCTCTCTCTATTCTCTCTCTATATATATACTCTCTATATTCTCTCTCTCTCTCTCTATTTTCTCTATATTCTCTCTCTATATATATATATATTCTCTATATTCTCTCTCTATTCTTTCGCTATTCTTTCGCTATTCTCTCTCTCTCTCTCTCTCTCTCTCTCTCTCCAGGTGGAAGATGACTGGAAGTACGTAGCCATGGTGATTGACAGGATCTTCCTGTGGGTGTTTGTGACTGTGTGTATCACTGGAACTCTGGGACTGTTTCTTCAGCCTCTCATCAGCTTCTTCACATGAACCACTACTTTTTCTCCTTTGTTGTCGTTCTGTCTCCGTTGTCCTCTCATTCTCATCAATCTTCCTTTTTTTAACATTCTCTCCCTCTCGCTTCCGTTACTTATTGCCCATTCTACTGGCATCTACTGTCTTCCAGTCCCGAAAGCAGGCAAACTATGAAAAAGACAGCAGTCCAATTTATAAAACAAACCTCATTGTAACCATTGATGTACTGTGAGGCCCTGTTGTTGGGACCACTGCATTGCTATTGCCATTACTACCCATTTATTATGCCGGTAGAGAAGTTGGTTCTCGTTCTAGACATGATGCCAAATGGATCTAGAATCTGTAGCTCTGTGCTGTATGTGGTCAGTGGCTGAGTGAAGGAGTAACTCGATGATGCCTCTTTCTTACTCGACATGTTATGATACTGTAGTCTACTGATCTGTGGATGATATAAATCTGTAATACCTTCAATACTGTGCTATGCTTATGGCTAGGAGTATCTCCTTTCCAGGAACAACTCTATAGGAAATACTCCTGGCCCTGGTTATACTGTATATACGACATATATATATATATGTCGTATATACAGTATTTTCTTATATATATATAATGCATGATTTATGATGCTGATTTTGAATATGGTTTCTGTACAGACATGGTCATGTGACTTTAACATCATTCTCATAAATGTATCATGATAACATGTTTGCATCTCACACTGGGGTTGACATGACACTCAGTGTAAATGTAGCAACTTGTAAAGAGATACTAATGTAAGCTGTAGACTTTACACTCGTACCAGTACACGGGTTGAAAATGGCATATTTGGGCGCTGATACGCGGCTAAATTGGAACGCAGTGGCAGTACAGTAACGTTCTCTAAATGAGGTCAGAGCTCAGGCTCTGTGCTTCACAGCGCTGTATGGGTTTTGACTGACAGCCGCTCTGAACTTCAGCACCACGTGCGACAAGAAGTTGCCGACATCCCTCCCGCTAATTGGGCAACTTTAGCGAATGTTTTGTTGTCTGAGTGAGGGAAATGCTGTAAATGAACAGGACTCGAGAGTATTTTGAAAGATGAGACGTCGATGTCATATAAACTAGCCAAACACCCCGTGAGTCCAAATGTGCAATTCACATTTCCTTATCATAAAACTCATGTCATATACAGTGTCAATGTTTGTGATCACTATGTTTGACGCACAGTTACAAGAAGACATGCTATCGTACCCTGGGTTGTTCTGAACAGAAGGAGCCTATGTTTGCCTGTTGTGAAGAACATTTTCCGCGGCACACACACCTGAATGCACTCATGACTCCATTCTATGCACACCGAATGATGACCTGTTTTTCTGAATTGCGTTGTGAAAGCACTGTAATATCTCATATTTTATAACTTCGCTAGTCATGTTGACAATAGAACAAGCTTCCAAGTTATACCCAGCTGACTCAGATAGTGATTTATTATGGACCGTGTTTGGATTGCGTAAACGGCAACGGTAATTGTGGGATGGCGGGGATGCAGGGTTGTGTTCCAAACAAAACAACTACAAGTGTACTTGTTCTAGTTCCTCAACGGCACATTGAGGGAAAAAAATATATAAAAAAATAAAACCCTTATAGTTGAAGACTCTTCTTTGAGTCATAAAAGGGCATTGAAATGACTCAGGAACTGCACACTCTGGAGAGGGTGTGGCCACTTGGAGACACCAGTTAGTCCCCTCACTCAGACCCAAAGTCATTGTTTTGTCTTATGTTTGCACCTACCCCACATTTTCTAGGAATATTCTTATCGTGTTACGGCATCTATCAGATTTCATTATCAACAAATGCGGGGTCAAAAAGTAGAGTAAATGTAAAAGGCACATAAAATCAACAGTGTAATGTTTGGATTCAGTCTTGTGTCAGGTGAACGGTCGGGTCCTCACCTTTGGGCTACTAATTTCCCCATAATCCCTAAACTGTTCCCTTTCAATTGCTACCATGGTTATGCATATTATGTTCATATTTCTTCTGCGAGAAACATTTGAAATGTATCCCTATCCATATAGTTGTACGAGTGTAAAGGGTTAAATTCCTCTGAGTAAAATGATTTTAAAAAGCCAAGCCTGTCTGGTTGCTTTCATTGACAAGGGACATTGCCTTCAGAAAGTATTCATACCCCTTGACTTATTCCACATTTTGTTTTAGATTTTATATTTGTTGTGTTACAGCCTACATTTAAAATGGATTACATTTATGTCTCTCACCCATCCACACATAATACACCATAATGACAAAGTGAAAACATGTTTTTAGAAATGTTTGCACGTTTATTGAAAATGAAATACAGAAACATCTCATTTACATAAGTATTCACACCCCTGAGACAATCATGAGTAGAAGTACCTTCGGAAGAGATTACAGCTGTGCGTCTAACTGGGTAAGTCTCTAAGAGCTTTCCACACCTGGATTGTGTAACATTTGCCCATTATTATTTTCAAAATTCTTCAAGCTCTGTCAAACTGGTTGTTTATCATTGCTAGACAACCATTTCCAGGTCTTTCCATAGATTTTCAAGTAGATTTAAATCAAAACTCTAACTAGGCCACTCAGGAACATTCCCTGTCTTCATGGTAAGCAACCCCAGTGTATATTTGACCTTGTGTTTTAGGTTATTGTCCTAATTAAAGGTGAATTATTCTCCCAGTGTCTGGTGGAAAGCAGACTGAACCAGGTTTGCCGGTGCTTAGCTCCATTCTATTTATTTTTTATCCTGAAAAACTCCCCAGTCCTTAATGATTACAAGCATACCCATAACACGATGCATCCGCCACTATGCTTGAAAATGTGGAGAGTGGTACTCAGTAATGTGTTGTATTGGATTTGCCACAAACATAACACTTTATTCAGGACAAGAAGTGAATTGCTTTGACACATTTTTTGCAGTATTACTTTAGTGCCTTGTTTTACAGGATGTATGTTTTGGAATATTTTTATTCTGTACAGGCTTCCTTCTTTTTTAACTCTGTCAATTAGGTTAGTATTGTGGAGTAACTACAATGTTGTTGATCCATCCTCAGTTTTCTCCTTTCACAGCCATTAAACTCTGTAACTGTTTTAAATCACCATTCGTTTCATGGTGAAATCCCTGAGCGGTTTCTTTCCTCTCCGGCAACTGACGCCTGCAACTTTGTAGCGACTGGGTGCATTGATACACCATCCAAAGTGTAATTAATAACTTCACCATGATCAAAGGGATAATCAATGTCTGCCTTTTTCATTTTTTACCCATCAGCCAATAGGTGCTCTTCTTTGCGAGGCATTGTAAAACCTCCCTGGTCTTTGTGGTTGAATCTCTGTTTGAAATTCACTGCTCGACTGAGGGACCTTACAGATAATTGAATGTGTGGGGTACATAGATGAGGTAGTCATTCAAATATCATGTTAAACACTATTATTGCACACAGAGTGAGTCCATGAAACTTAATATGTGCCTTGTTAAGCACATTTTTACTTATTTAGGCTTGCCTATTCACTCAAAACATTTCAGCTCTTCATATTTAATTAATTTGTAAAAATGGCGAACAACATTCTCCTACTTTGACGTTTTTGTGTATTGTGTGTAGGTCAGTGACCAGAAAATATACATTTAATCCATTTTAAATTCAGTCTGTAACACAATAAAATGTTGTAAAAATAAAGGGATGTGAAAACTTGCTGAAGGCACGGTAAGTGTATTTATTAACATGGCTGTTACAATATATATTACTGGGGAGAAGTGGGAAATCAGCCTCTGCTTTTTACAAATCAAGTGGGCCTTTCATGTGTGTGGGTATTGCCAGCAGGCTCTGATGTGTGTATGTTATGTGAACGCTTGTGTGTGTGTGTGTGTGTGTGTGTGTGTGTTGTTGCCCATAGGCAGGATCCGCTCTGGGGACCAACAGGGTTAATGATGTGATGAAAGGGGTTAATCATGCTATAATTATTATATTATATTTCCTCCTTTGGGGAGGATGGGGGAGAGAGGAAAAGTGAACTTATGGATGGAGGGTAGTTTAGTGGAGGGTAGTTTAGTGGAGGGTAGTTTAATGGAGGGTAGTTTAGTGGAGGGTAGTTTAGTGGAGGGTAGTTTAGTGGAGGGCAGTTTAATGGAGGGTAGTTTAATGGAGGGTAGTTTAATGGAGGGTAGTTTAGTGGAGGGTAGTTTAGTGGAGGGTAGTTTAGTGGAGGGTAGTTTAATGCAGGGTAGTTTAATGGAGGGTAGTTTAGTGGAGGGTAGTTTAATGTAAGGTAGTTTAATGGAGGGTAGTTTAATGGAGGGTAGTTTAGTGGAGGGTAGTTTAGTGGAGGGTAGTTTAGTGGAGGGTAGTTTAATGTAGGGTAGTTTAATGGAGGGTAGTTTAGTGGAGGGTAGTTTAATGTAGGGTAGTTTAGTGGAGGGTAGTTTAATGGAGGGTAGTTTAATGGAGGGTAGTTTAGTGGAGCGTAGTTTAGTGGGGGGTAGTTTAGTGGAGGGTAGTTTAATGGAGGGTAGTTTAATGGAGGGTAGTTTAGTGGAGGATAGTTTAATGTAGTGTAGTTTAGTGGAGGGTAGTTTAATGGAGGGTAGTTTAATGGAGGGTAGTTTAGTGGAGGGTAGTTTAGTGGAGGGTAGTTTAATGGAGGGTAGTTTAGTCGGGGGTAGTTTAATGGAGGGTAATTTAGTCGGGGTAGTTTAGTGGAGGGTAGTTTAATGGAGGGTAGTTTAATGGAGGCTAGTTTAATGTAGTGTAGTTTAGTGGAGGGTAGTTTAATGGATGGTAGTTTAATGTAGGGTAGTTTAGTCGGGGGTAGTTTAGTGGAGGGTAGTTTAGTGGAGGGTAGTTTAATGGAGGGTAGTTTAGTGGAGGGTAGTTTAATGGATGGTAGTTTAATGTAGGGTAGTTTAGTGGAGGGCAGAAAATAAAGGGAGAGTCTCAGAGGAGGCAGGGAAGACGACGTTGGAGGGAGAGAGTATTCCTGAGCTCATAGCCCAAATTTTTTGGGCCGTTGTAAACCTATTCATGGTCCAGGGTTTGGACACCCCTTTTATAGATGTGGATCCAGTGGAATGTAGGGGATAGTATCACGGTTCAAGATAACAGGATTTTGGTGGCAGGTAGCCTAGTGGTTAGAGTGTTGGACTGGTAATCGAAAGGTTGCAGGATCGAATCCCCGAGTTGACAAGGTAAAAATCTGTCATTCTGCCCCTGAACGAGGCAGTTAACCCACTGTTCCTAGGCCATTATTGAAAATAAGAATTTGTTCTTAACTGACATGCCTAGTTAAATAAAGGTAAAAAAAAATAAAAAAATAAGACCCAAATGCAGACAGATCAAATCACAGATGTTTATTGACAAAACAAGGGGCAGGCAAATGACAGGTCAAGGGCAGGCAGAGGTCAGTAATCCAGGGCAAAATCAGTACGGGACAGAACTGCAGGCAGGCTCAGGGTCAGGACAGGCAGATGTCAGTAATCCAGGGCAGAGTCACAAAGGTACAGAGCGGCAGTCAGGGTCAGGGCAGGCAGAATGGTCAAAACCGTAAGATCTAGAAAACAGGCGTACGGAAAAGCACGCTGGTATACTTGACGAGACAAGACGAACTGGCAACAGACAAACAGAAACCACAGGTATTAATGGACAGGGGATGATGGAGAAATGGGTGACACCTGGAGGGGGGTGGAGACAAGCATAAGACAGGTGAAACAGATCAGGGTGTGACAGATAGAGGGATAGAGGGAGAGGAGACAGTGAAGGCTAGATGACATGGGGAGTTATATAGGAATTACCAGGGTGCTTGTTAATAATGTCATGCTGGCTTTAATGAGTCATCTCTGTGTCCCTGTCTGAGAGACTCTGGGCCAAGCAGCCACTGGATTTACATCAAAATGACCCCTGATAGTGCTTCAATGTCACGCAAACACACGCGTGCACACACACACACACACACGTGCACACACACACGTGCACTCACACGCAAAAAGCATGGCGAAGCATTTTCTCGAAACCCATTTTCTTCTTCTTTGATATGTATCCCTCGCTCTCCATCTCTCCGAGGTCAAAGGTGAAGTTGAAGGATGCTGTCAGCAGCATCGGCCTCTCTGCAACTGACACTCTAGAGTGAATGCTGAGTCTCTAACACAATCATCTTCTACTACAGCACATCTCTAAGATAGACTAGAGCCTGAGTCTGGTTTTGGGTCTGACCACACTGTGGTTGGTCCATGACAACCCTTCTGTGTGAGTTATTTCATCCCTGTCAGACCCCGGAGCTCTGCATACATGTCTAATCTATTTGATTATGTAATGGTGAAGTCATGATGTCATTAATATGGAGATGCTGCCTGTCTGCCTGTCTGCCTGTCCTCATCCACCCATACCAAACACTATCTTGGCAGAGTGCCATGGGCTGTCCATAATGTGGCCTAAAGATCTGCCAGAGTGAGACGGATGAAAGAGAGAGAGGGAAAGAGAGAGGGAGAGAGAGAGAGAGAGGGAGAGAGAGAGAGAGGGAGAGAGGGAGAGAGAGAGAGGGAAAGAGAGAGGGAGAGAGAGAGTGAGAGAAGAGAGAGAGAGAGAGAGAGGGAGAGAGAGAGAGAGGGAGAAGAGAGAGAGAGAGAGAGGGAGAGAGAGAAGAGAGAGAGGGAGAGGGAGAGAGAAGGAGAGGAGAGAGGAGAGAGAGGGAAAGAGAGAGAGAGAGAAGAGAGAGGGGGA